>NW_008825104.1:1913660-1923418 GCF_000699105.1 Pygoscelis adeliae
GGAGATGTCTGTTATGGGCTTACTTGAAAAGTATCATTAAAAACCAAACCAAACAAACAAAACCAACCCTTTCCTAAATAAGAACATGACTTACTAAATCAGCCATGCTTCAGCTGGCAGCATCATCTCAGTGAAGTGTTTCACCTGCATCAACAGAGGGCACGATTCCCATAAAAGTCACCCTGACTCTTTACTTAAATGGGGCCTGGGCAAATCTTAGCTGCTAATGCTCTGAGCCTTCAGGGCTTAAAGAGAAAAGCATCTCCTGGTGTCCAGGTGGTTTTGGGGGGGCATTCTGTATTTTGCAAGGGAATTTGTGCATGTATTAGCATAAATGACCATTATCCAGGCTAATTTCCCACAAGCTGATGAGGTAATAGGTCTCTAGTTTTTTAAACTGGTTGTTGGAAGCTGACACCAAAAATCCATTTAAATGTGGCCCATCAAAACTACCCAGCCATCTCTTTCCTTTCCTGATGGTTGCTGTACCTGTGTTCCTTATGGAAGCATTGGCAAAGCATTGCTTTTATAAACTTCAGCCTTAGTCAGTGTGTTGCTTGATTTTAGACGGATCCTTCTGCTTCAGTAGTTATTTGATAGTAGTCAGGGCTCATGGTTTGCTGTTATAATCCTTGTGGTTATCTTCCCCCAGCAGATCTCACCATCTGCTTTAGCTCTGCTGCCTGGGGCACTGAAGTTCCTACTCTCTCTCTCTCTCTTTTTAAAAATTGCATTGTCTCCTTCAATGCTCCAAGGAGGAGAAGCTAGCTGATTTCAGAAGCAGGATGGGCCTTGCGAACCTTTGTGGCTTCAGCTTGCAGCAGAGCACCTTCAGTCTTGCTGGTGCTGTGGGAGAAAGCCCCAAGACCAGCGTGCTCCATGGTCTCTGGGGGATTCAGCTCTGGGTTTGAGCTCAACGATTTAGGTCCATCTCCCATTGTAAAACAACAGTTGTGCTGTGGGCACACCAAGAAGCAGGTGAGTGCCACCTGGCTGTTACTGTGCTAGACCTAGTGCAGAGGTGAGGAGGGGGGCAGGCTTCTTTTCCCTCTCCCCATCCTATTGCTCAGGGATGATGATGATGAGAGATGCAGGGAGAGTTCAGCCCTGCTGCCTGTGTTTTGGAGAAGCTATAGAGAAACTCTTGGCACTGGTTGGCAGCTGGAAATGTGTAAGATGCTACAGTAAATATATCATTGCCTGCACCAGCTCCTGACAAGAAGTATGCTTTATAAGAGGACCACAGCAACAGAGTCCTTTTTTAATGCTTCTGAGCATGATCCAAAAGGATGTGGTGGTTCTGTGTATGGGCAGTGGCAAAGCGCGACTGACCGGCAAACTCTGAAGAGCTGTTATCTGAAGAGGATAGTAGGGTAGTAGGGACTGCAGCCCAGCCGTGGCTTTCAGCAATTGCTGTTGGCTTGGGCATCTGGCTATGGCCACTAGTAATGAGAAATGGAGGCCAGTGGAAGCTATGTGTCACCAAGATGTGGCATGGAGGAGGTCTGAGATGAGACTCTCATTCTGAAAACGTTCATCAGAAAATAAAGGAACAATCCTGTAAATGCTTTCCCCGTGGTTTTGCTTTCTTTTGCTCTTTCTGGGTAGAGTGAGGGGTTTCTCTCATCTTAGAGTTCATTATTCAAAACTCTAAGCAAAAAATAATAGCTCAAAAGACTGTGAGCAAAAGCAAGAGTTGTGTGCTCAGTGTTACAGACTGCTCTGTACCTGGGTGGGAAACAACCGTGTCTCACAGTGGGCTCCCAGTGCCTGAATTGGGTGCTGCTGAAATAGAAATAACCTAAAACATAATGTTTAGACATTGAAGTACTTAGTGTTTTCAACCTTGCACTAACTTCCCCATTCACCCCTTACACTACAGCTCTCCTTGAATAGGCAGCTATGATGGGGATTGTCACACTTGGATCCAATTAATGTCCCCTTGGGAGCCTTTAGAAGGCAGATCCTCAGTTGGTGTAGGTCAGCATGGCTTGCAGGAGCTGACATTTTGAGATTCGCTTTCCACTGAGACTAATTAGATAGTGCATGGGAGTAAGTCCGCATGTTTTGCTGTGTGGGTGAGGTCTGTGCTGCTTTCAGTAAGAGGAAGCTGGGGAAGAAGCTGATGGCTGGGAACACCAGGCTGGTCTGGCAATACACCCTCTCAGTGTGTGTGGAAACCCTTTTGGCTTCTGCAGGGTCCTCAGAAATGAAGATCCCCGAGTAATGCAATCATGAATGTTTCCACTTTGCTCCCTCCGAGGCTCACTGTGGACTCAGAGGTTTCTTAACCAACCTGTGAGAGGAAGGATAAACCACACGCTCTGCACGAGTCCCATGTCTCCTTGTTCTCTCTTGCTTTGCTAAGGTGGCCAGAGAAGGGGAAGGTTAAAACTCTCTCACTACTTGGAAGCCATCTGAAATCAGGAAAAAGCCGAAGCCTCCAAGTTGTGAATTTCACAGGGTAGCTGACAGGCTAACCAAAGCCAGGCTCAGCTGAAGCCTGCACATTAAGAAGCTTTTAGAGAGAGAAATCTTGGGCTGGCAGGAATAATACATTGTAAAAATCAAGCACTAATACAGTTATCTATTTTAAGCTTGTTGCGCATTTAGGAAGAAAGAAAGAAACAGTAGCATCTGAGATATTGATGTGTTTGTAGCTGTTTTTATTTTAACTGTTGTAACAGCTGGCGATGGATGATGCCATTTTAATGAAGAATATCCTTCTGTAGAAAGGTGGTGGTTTTCTTCAATGTTTATTGTCCTTTGGGCTTTGAGTTACTTGAGGCTTACTCTTTGTGTTGCATATTATATTCTTTTCTGGTTTGACTGGCATTTTGCTGAGTCACAGCTTTGTTTTTAATTTCCCAGTGACTCAGGCGCTGGCAGCAGTCGTGTGGGCATATGCACTGCAGTGCCAGGCAGTAGTGCAGCTCAAAATACAAGGGGCACAGCAGCAACAAAAGAACAGCTTGTGCTTGGCTGTAGTGTTTGGATTTGGCTACAGTGAGCTTCTGATTACTGGGTTCTAGGGGATAACAACAGAGGAGAAAAGCCCCCAGCATCAAAGGCCCTCATCCCTTTGCTCCAGAAAGATATTTTATCTGTAAAAATTCAATTTTCAATTAGGTGTTATAGAAACCTCTAAGGAAAACAAATTGATCTATTGATATACTGTGCTTCTTCCAGGGAAGAGGCATCTTTTCTAAAATGCCAGTACATCTAAAGCTGAAAAGCAAGGCCTAAATTTCTGCTTTAACTTTAGAGAAAGCAAAGAAGGCAACTGCTACATCAGCTGTGGTCTTTGCCAAGCTGTTTGCTGATAAATGAGAGGAGATATTCTAATGTCATGATTAAGTAACTCTCTCAAGCATGATACTGTCCATGACTTTTCTTTAAGTGAAGAAGTCTGTAGGAACATGGTCATTGCAGATTTGCTGACTCAAGTTCTCCATGTTCCAGGGTCAAAAGTGAGTTGCTAAATTCAGTTCTGACTAAGCTATTCCAAGACAACCCCTTTGGGGACATATTTTGAAAATTCAGTCTGGGACAAAGATGAGTGACTGTGGCTGTGATTGCTGTGGCAGTGAGCATCACTGCTGGCCCACTGGAAACAATCTCATGGACGGTGCGGGAAAAAAGCCTGTCATAGTAAGGTTTGCATAGGAAAATGTCCCTATCTCTATAAAATTCATAAATGAATGAACTATGTCTACTGGTTACAAGCAGTGTTGTATCAGAAAGTGCAGAGCGCTTTGTGTCCTGCATCGCAGATGCACAGTGCAATGTTCTCCTCTTGCAAGTTTCTGCCTGATTTTGACCATGAGTGCACAGTTTTGCATTTGTAAAGGTAAGAGTTAAAGCAAACTTTGTGGAAACACTCAAGAAGTAATGCTTGCAGAGGGTAAAATCTTACTGATTCTCCCATCTGAGAGAAAGATTGAGGTGAAAGCTGACCAGCCCAAAGCCCACAAGCCAGATCCATAGCTGTAATTTACAGTCTATTGAGCTCTCTTTGAGGTAAACACAGGGCAATATTTTCTACAAATTCTAGTTCCCAGGACCCAGTCATTGCCCAGTACAGTGTCTTCAACAGCTGTTGCTGTGCAACTAATGCAGCATCTTGCATTTCAAAGGGAGGTATTTATTCCACGGGGTCTAGGAGGAAAGTAGGAACATGCCACCTGAGCATAACTGATACAGTAAAGGTCCGTACAGACCTGGAGATGCTCTGAGTCAACAGTCTGCAGGTATCCCAGCTTATCCCAGGCCTCCCAGCAGGGTGTTAATGAGAGAAGAGAAATGGGAAGCATTCACAGCTGAGGGAGCATGCTGTTGGTGGAGCATGCTGTTGGTGGGCTCCAGCAAATTGCAGTCTGCCTTGGGGAGGAAGGGCCATGTACCCCAGCCACAGAAAAGGGGTACCTGATGCTTCTGGGGGAAGGAAAGAGATCATAGCCTGACCCCTTCACTTCAGAAAGGGGATTTCATGTTCCTGCTGTGGACTGATTGAATTCAGACTACGTCTGCCCTGGGTGCTGAATAAGGCAAGTGATACAGGACCAGAGAAGAGGATGGTTTGTCAGATACCACCCCCCCCGCGTTGAATGTGGTGGGACGAATGCATATATTTTATATGTCTTCGGTTCTAAGGTGAATTCTTAATTTTTCCTTACTGTCTGTTCCAAAGTACATCTTACCAGAGTATACTTTCTGCTGCCTAAAATGAAAGTTCAGTCATTGTAATTTTCAGGTTACTATTTAAAATGGTACTTCGATGGAGTACAAATGGTACAAAGACCTTAAAAGTTGCATGCACAAAGACTCCTGTGTTTCTCAGCCTACAATATTATTGATATAAACAAATGCTACCTAGCCTGCTGGCAAGCTTGAAACCTTGAAGGCAAGCATCATTTTCTCCAAAATAAAAAATAGGAGAGAACAGAGCAAGATGAGGCTGTTTCAATTGCTAATTCAGTTTCGTAATCTGCAATCAGGCCTGAGATCGAATATATGATGGAATGAAATCGCTTTGCAATTCCCTGCTTGACTATAAAGTGTTTCCAGACAAATACTTTCTTGACAATAGAACAAACTGTATAGTTTGCTAATGTAAACTCTGGGCTCCAACTTTTTCTTCAAGGAATGTATTGTTTGCATATGTTAGTGCATGTAAGATCAGATTTTTTTCCTAATTGACCTGATATTAAGAAGTAAATTATAATAGCTGATAAGTACGTTTAGCCTTTCAGCAGCAGGATGTAGTCATAATTGTCTTGTGGAATGCTTTGGTATTTGTGCATGTTCACATGAATGACAAAATGAATTTTTTATAATTCTGAAACACTTTTGGCAGATGAAGAAAAGTGATTCAGAATTTGTTATAGTCTTTAGGATCAAATTATGACTATCTATGGTGTATTTTGCTGCATAATTTAGTATCTGAACTGAACAATTAACTAGAAACAAATTTCACCCCACTTTGCTATTAATCTGTAAATGGAAAGTGTTTCTTCACGCTATGTTCCAAAATCATGTGCAAAAGATAATATGTTGTCAAGGTTCAAACTGTTTGGCTGTAGCACATGTTTTGCAAATACAAAAGTTCATAATGCAGTTCTCCTGTCTCAAAAAAACCCCCTTGGATTATTTATTTTTTAATTCTGTTATAGGAAACAACTAGGAAAAAAACTTGGTTACTTCCAGGGTTTCAGACAACTTGTGCCATAGAGACAATTACATGCACCTGTGCCAAGTCTCCAATTTTATCCCCAGCTGAAAGAGGGACTACAATATTACAGGCAATATGTGAAATTTTTGTATTATCAAAATGTATCATATAGCTATGGGCAAATCTTGAAAAAAATTACTTAATTTATCACCAGGGGAATGACTATGAATAGCATTATAGTCCACTCTTTCTGTTTTAGTCACTTCGCCATCTTCTGCATTTTCACATTTCTTAGCAAGAACCCTTTCACAGACTTCGCTAGAATCTAGGCTGGAATGTCTTTTATGATCTGCTCCATTTGCATGGTGCCTTATAGTTGACAAGTTACAGTAAAGCCTTAGGGCAGTTATTTTATCTTCATAGATCTGTGCAGAATCACTTCTCTGCTCCTTCCAGGGAATGTTGTATCTTCTTTAAAAGGGTTGGTTTGAACTGGTATGGCATATTACTGACTGTCACACTCAAGATGTACACACAGATTAACTTGATCACTTGAAAATATATAAATAGAACTTATGTTTAACCTTAGGTCATTCTCACTCTGCTCTCTACGTCCAGCATGCCAGACTAATACTGGCTTACTGCAAGCAGTATTTAGTTTGGGATAAATGTATGGGATATAACTAGCCTGAGATGCCAAAAGATGGAATTATATAGGTTAGCCCTCAGGAATTTGTTTTAGACAGGCAGGAACTATTTGGAAAATACTTTTCAGATGCTGGTGGTTTTTTTTTTTTTTGAGATTGAAGTTATCTCTGTACAAAGTATGCCCTCAGTTACTTGTGACCCCAGCACCATCCTTGGCTGAACCTCACCAGAGATCTCCACACAAACTGGAAGCCTGCCCCCTCTGCCCCCAATTTGTCTTTGCATCCCAGCAGTATGACAGCGGTGTAATAGGACAGCGGTGCAATGCAGTCAGCTCCTGTGGCTCCAGCTCTCCTCTGCTCTCGGGCTGCTGCACCTGGGCAAATGTTTGCACTGACCTCTGGGAAGGTCTCTCCCCAAAAGCTTGCGAGCCTGCTAGAAACAGCTGGCTGCAGCAGTGTTCATAGTCCTGCCTGGCACCCTTCTCTCTGAGCCATTTCAACTGAGTGCCCATATCCACAAGCCCCTGGTACTCACATTGCCACCAGTGACCCATCCCAGAATTCTTCTCTGCATACCTTTTCATTCTGAGCACCACAGGTGTGAAAGCAGAGGTACAATGTTTTAATAGCCAAAATCTCAAATATGAAGTTTTCATTTCAGATGTGCAATTTAGCTCAGCTCTGGGAATCAATTTATTATCAGTGAAGATTTTTCGTCCTAAGAAATAAGTGAAATAAATAGGAGCCCATCACTCAAGATAAGGGACGACTCATTTGCCAATTGAAGCTTAGGGCTTGCCACCAGCATCCTTCAAACTGACCCTTTGTCAGTTGACAGCAAATATATCCCTGTTTCCAAATGTAACAGTTGTCAGTGCTGCTGTTGAAAACAATCTGCCTTTCAGGCTCCCCTGTGTGGACATCATACAAAATGAACTTATAAGCAGGCACAACTTTATGCAATCAGAGCAAAGGTTTAAACTCTTGATGACCAAGTTGTAAAGACAGTTAGAACAGATATGCGGCAAATAATGTAGTGCAGATACTTCATTAACTTCTTCAAAGAATTTCCCTTCTCTCCCCCTCCTCCAACACCATTTAATGGTTTTGGGGGTCTCACCCCAGCAATCCCTGTTGCTGTGTTTTCCCCGCTATTGGAGCATGACGGAAGTTGGAACCTCCTGAGGCAGATAACAGCAAAGCTCTTGTGGATCCCAGCACCAGGATGACCACCATTGCAGCTGGGTAGTGCTCTGTATCACAACTGTACACGGCTTGTTTTCCAAACTAGCACAACTTGTGCACCACAGCACTAATGGGGAAAAAAAGAGACAGCTATGGAGGAGTAGCCTTCATGAATAAAGAGGAGCTGAATGGCTTGAAATGTATAAAATTCATGTACTACCAGTTCAAGCATGGAAACTGAAAATAAAAGTTCATTTTTCTTTAAACTTATCTATAAATACTTCAAGCCAAGAAGAATATGAACTGAGAGAATTTTTATGTTTTCAATGTAACGTTAATGCCTTCAAATGGACTTTTGGGGTGTTCTACTTTGTGAAATTTAAAACCAGCTATCCTAAGCACGTAGTGAAATAAGTAAGCAATATTTTCTGTGATGATTATGCCTGTACAGAAATAGCATTCTGCTAGAAGTTAAAAGGTCTTCTAAATATTTGGCATATACAAGAACACTAATTAATGCTTTGTACGGTAGAAGTATTGAATGAAGCACTGGGAATTGTTTACGAAGGCTTTATACAGAGGCTTTATACAGAGGACTACATATTCAGCTTAAGCATTTCTGTGTGATCGGGTACATTAATAAAGGCATTCTGTTCTGCATGAACTAATCTGATCGTTATCCACTTTTGCCAGTAGGATTTCATGGGTTCAGTGTTACATTCTCAAGTATCAAAGAAAGTGTGATTTTTGTTATTGCACATTTTTCAAATTCCTGCAGAACTGAAGATTGAAGCACAACGAATGCTCTCACACATTCCCTGTCATTCACATGGCCAAGGCAAACATCTTGTAACAACTACATTGATAATAACATGAGTTACCATATAATTACCTAGATAAGCTACTAAAGTAGGTTCAGTTGAAATAGATGTTTCATGTTGACTAATATCTTGAAAATAACCTTGTTAGGGAACCACATGCTAGGATGGTCAAGCTTTCAGGACAAAAGAAGGAGATTTTGTTGGCTGAGTATATGGTTACTAATATGAACCGGTTAAATATGTCAAAAAAAAAAATCAGTTTCTTTAAGCAGAATCTAAATTGGTTTTGCAATCCTTTTTAACGTACTTGCTTGGAATAGGAGCTTGGGAATTGCCATAGTGGATGAGTTGTCGATCCAATCCAGTATTTGGCGACGATTGAAGAAGCTTTGAGACACAGATGAAAAGGTCCTGAAATGGGCAACCATAAATTAACCCGTCCAGAAGAGAAGTTTCTTTATAATACCATTTGATGGGAAGCTGGCGTGTGCCCTGAATAATGAAAGCTTATAACATTGCCAAAACTCATGGCTCTTTAAATTAAATGTTTTACTGTAACTGCAGTTTTTATCTTTGTTCACAATGTGGTTCAGTTATTGTTTAGGATCTTGTAAAGCTTTTTCCTTTAATGATGGAGGAACATGTAGCTCCTGGATAATGCCTTTTCCCAGTAATTTTCAAAGCAGTTCCAAAGAAGGTTGCTATGATTAAAATATTCTCCTTTTTAAACTTAAGCTGCGTAATGAGTTTCATGAGTTAAACTGTGCTTAAGAAATGGTTTCACAATTTAAAGGATGCCATTCTTCATATAAGCATACGGGGGAATAAGCAGAAAATCTTACCCTGCTTTCTTTTTAGCCTTCCTTTCGTTATTTCTTATGACCCATCACCTGTTTTCAGTTATTTTTCCTGAGCTTTTCATCATGATCTTATATAAAACATAGAAAATGAAATTCTATGACCAGGTGACCCGCCTAGTGGATGAAGGAAAGGCTGTGGATGTGGTCTACCTGGACTTCAGTAAGGCCTTTGACACCATCTTCCACAGCATTCTCCTCGAGAAGCTGGTGGCTCACGGCTTAGACAGGTGTACTCTGCGCTGGGTCAAAAACTGGCTGGACGGCCGGGCCCAGAGAGTTGTGGTAAATGGAGTTCAATCCAGTTGGCGGCCGGTCACGAGCGGTGTTCCCCAGGACTCAGTATTGGGGCCAGTTCTGTTCAATATCTTTATCAATGATCTGGACGAAGGGATTGAGTGCTCCCTCAGTAAGTTTGCAGACAACACCAAGCTGGGCAGGAGTGTTAATCTGCTCAAGGGTGGGAAGGCTCTGCAGAGGGACCTGGACAGGCTGGATCGATGGGCCGAGGCCAACTGTATGAGATTCAACAAGGCCAAGTGCCGGGTCCTGCACTTCGGCCACAACAACCCCA
>NW_008825104.1:1925390-1940691 GCF_000699105.1 Pygoscelis adeliae
TTGGAAGAGGCTGCCCAGGGAAGTGGTTGAGTCACCATCCCTGGGGGTATTTGAAAGACGTGTAGATGAGGCGCTTAGGGACATGGTTTAGTGGGCATGGTGGTGTTGGGTTGATGGTGGGACTCGATGATCTTAGAGGTCTCTTCCAACCTTAATGATTCTATGATTCTATGATTCTACTGCCAAAGGCACCCACAGAAGTATCAAAGTCCGTGTGTTACATGCATGTTTGGGTCTCTCTTGTGGATCATCCTGCTCTGTATTTGGCCCTCTGATAATCTGAGGCCAGGTAGACCGAAGCAGTGTTTCACTGTTTCTCAGCCTGGCCCCAAGACAGCCTACAGCCGCAAACAAGGCACCCACAGAAGTATCAAAGTCCGTGTGTTACATGCATGTTTGGGTCTCTCTTGTGGATCATCCTGCTCTGTATTTGGCCCTCTGATAATCTGAGGCCAGGTAGACCGAAGCAGTGTTTCACTGTTTCTCAGCCTGGCCCCAAGACAGCCTACAGCCGCAAACTCCGGGTCTGGCAAGCGTCCTCTGAGCTGAGCATCTGTGCTTTGGGCTTTCCTGTTGTTTGGTGATAGCTGGACACACAGCAGAAGTCTGTGTTATCCCCTCTATTCTGTGACCACCTGATGAGCTTTGGGGTCTCTGCTCAGGGGATCAGCTGGGCAACTCACAACCCCTTGGGCATTGCACTGGCAACACCATCTTCCCTCTGCCCGGCTTCAGCAGTCCTGCTGGTCCATAGGGCAGAGGTCCTTGGGGTGGGGGCAGCGACAGCCAGGCTGTGGGGCCTGGAGATGGGCTGCTGTGGCTTCTCCCTGGTGGTCCTAAGCAGCGCTGTTTGGCTCTGAAAATAGAGGTTATGCTTTGCACTGCAGATGTGCAGGGATTATGCCAATGTATTGCAACAGTGTTGGGAAACTGTTTTTGAAATTATTAGATGAATAAATTTGCTCCAGCAATCTGAGTCTAAACCTTGCCATGACCAAAGCAATGATTTGGGCTCATTAGCCAGATGAAACAGAGCAAAACAATTTCAAATGCCAAACAGTTGTTACAAACTCTTTGTGAGAACAAAGACCATTTGCAGAAATTACTTCGTAAGTTATTTCTGAATAACACATGTTTTAGATGTGTTCTGGACTTCTTGTTGACAGCATTAAAGAAAGGTGGTATTTGTGAAACACTTAGCTGTATGATTTAGATATTTCCAGCCTGAAGGTGTTGCCTGACATGTTCTTCTTCCTCCTGTTTTCCTGGTATGATAAAACTTTGGTGACAGGTGTCAAACAATTATATATTCCCATCAAACATGGCTTCGTGTTTCTCAATTCTTCTGTGTTACTGAGCTGTATATTTAGTTTTTCAGTATCTTCCTTGCCCTCAGGGAAAGTATGAACTCTCATCTTACATTTTCAAATAAATCATTAACTGAAATGGTTTGCAGTACGTGGGATCAGGTGCGCTGCTGTGATGAGATGCAGGCTGTAAAGGGACCACATTTACTATGGGCGTGTGGGTCTTGGTTCAGTGAAATGCTTAAATTTATGCCCCACTTTGGACTTGCTTGACGTGTTTGGCTGTGCCAGGCTGTAGCATCTGGGCTGTGGGTGCTGCTGCTGGTCAGTACATGCACAGACCTTTGGCGGAGCTCCAGCAATGAGCAGCAGGAGAGGAGATGTCTTGCACTGGCCATGTTGGGGAGGCAGCAGCTCCTGTACCCTGGCTCAGCCCGGTCCATCCCTGAACATTTAGTGCAGGTGTTGTTCCCTGGCCAGCCAGCACCTACCTGCCCTCGGGATCTGTAGGCGCTACTGGAGACACAACCCACAAGCAGCAAGAAGGGCCACTGGGGAAATTCATCACCGATGCTGGTGCGAAGGCATCATGCCTAATTATGCAGCGATAGGTGTCCACTCTTTGCTCCCCACACCCTTGCTGGAGAAGTGCAAGTTTGTGCATTAAAATAACAATAATGAGAGTACAACATTGTTTTCCCATTGATAAAAGTGCTGAATTAGGCAACCTATGAATGAAAGGGCAGTGCTGCAGAGAGAAATCTTGTGAGGAATCAGTGCTCTGCCCTGATAGCAATCAGATGGTTAACTTGTATTATATTTCATTCTCCAGACAACTCTGCTCCAGCACTGTAATTCTGACTTAATGTCTGGTATCTAATGCTTTATTCATTTTGAATTTTTTCACTTGCTTCAGTGCAAATGACCAGCTATCACTGAGGAAAAAAGAAAATTCTTTCTGTTGCCTCACACATTCCATTAACCTTCCCTCTGCCCTCTGACACTTCTGCCTCCAAAAAATTTCTTTCTCAGGCTTCGTTGCCATGTCATGCAATTTTTTTTTCCTTTTCTTTAGACAAAGGCATATTTAAAATATGACACTCCTAAAGTGTGTGTCCTCAAGCATGTCCAGCCAACAACTGACAGGCCCCACGGCCCCACGGCATGACACAGTTTGGGAGATCGTTAAGGTGTAGTAGCCAAGTCTAAATCAAGCAATTATCTGCTACTGTAGCCTTGTGTGTGAGTATAATAAATTACTGCTATAGCTGAGCTTAAGGATAAAAACTCTGCAATGGGCCAGATTTCAGGAAGACAGTCTTTTCCCCTGCCTCTGCTTTCCTTTTTCTTTATCCTTGAGAAAGGCAATGCTTAAGAACAGAGATAAAGGGAAGAAAAGTGGGCCAAATACTACAGTGCCCTCTGAGGTGAAGGCCTAATCATATGGTTTCTGTCTAACTGTCCTCGTTATCAATCTGTTGTTGAAGGCAGCACATGTGGAGGGAAATAAGTAGATGATTGATTTGCATGAAGAAGGTTAATATGGGTCACTGCACTTGGCAGGACAAAAATACAGTAACTTTGGATCTGTGAAAGCATCAATGGAAACAATAACTGAGCACAGAAAACTTGTCAGTGAAAACCTCCTTCCCTGCCTGTGGTGGGAAGCCTGTGCATTGCTGCTCCGGGAAGTTTGTCCAAAACGCAGTGGAGTGCATGTGGAGCTGATGGTCCTGAGTATGTCATCGCGGCTCCTCCTGGGGAGGAGGGCCCATGGAAGAAGCTAGGTATCTGGTCTCCTTGTTGGCCCAGGATGAAGACATTATTTGTGTGGCAATGTGGAGCTGCAAAAGTTGTGAAAGCAAGCTTTGGTTTGGGAAAACAGTGATATTATTCTCATACGGCCAATGCATAAACTGCTCCCCATGGTTCTGCAGTGATGTGCTAACTTCATTCCCCAGCTGCTGTTTGAACATCCTCGAGACAAGAGCCTCTTGTGTCATTCATCCCCTCCTTGGGGGTCCGATAGTGGACCTGGTGAGACCATGTGAACCATCCCCATCCCAGGCCTGCTGCCAGTGCCAGTGGCTCCAGCAAAGGACTGTGTCAGAGACCACATATCAGGGTCCTTAAACTGGCAGAGAAGCTGTGGGAATAGAGCAGGACCAGAGAGAGCCTGTGCTTTTACAGCAAAAGTGCTGCTGAAAGGTGTGGAGATTGGGGTGAAAACATTGTTTTTGCAGATGATAAAGAGCAAGCATTCCTTTACCCCTGAAGCATCTGCCCAGAGTCCTGGGTAAACTGGAGCCTTGACGTCACAGGTGTGCATGAGTGGACACCAGATCTCTTCTGGTTTTGCTCTCGTCTGATGGTGAACACTCTGATCCTCCGTTCAGGTCAAAGGTCAAAGATGGGAAACCCTGTGCTGGGGCACCACCCTTGGCACCACCATGGTCCACCCAAAACCCAGTGCTCATTCCTGAGCAAGGGAGATTTTAAAATTTCATGGGGGATAGAGAAAACAACACTTGTGTTGAGATGCCTCTGAGGCAATGAGTAACACCCTCTTCCTCCCTGCAGTAGCCTGCAGAAAGGCGGCTTGCATCCTCTGCTCACTATCCTTTCCTAGCAGCCTCCAAGTGGCCACTCTCTTTATGTTGCCCAGGTGTCAATACTCCTTTATTTCACTTCCAATTACCTACCACCTGCTGAGGAGCAATGCTCAGCATTACAAACATGGAGAAACTTTTACTGGCGCCGGATATAGATGTCATGGTATGATGGTCTTTTATGGAGGTAGGAGATTATATAGGCAAAGAGCAATGACATATTAACCTCAAATACCAGGCTGAGGGTGCCTTTATCCATTTGTACATAATTCCTCTTGGCTGCCGTTAATGAAAGAGATGCAAATTTTACTTTTGCAGCTGTCACAGAGCATGAGACATCACTGCTCCCGTGCCACAGGGTAAGGCATCACTAGCCTGTCTCCTGGGAAATATTGAATCGTAATGCAGGGGCACGAAATCTGAAATTATAAGTACCTTGGTTTCCCTGGATGCTTCTGTACTGATTTAGTCCACTGTTATTTCCTTCCTCAGAAGAACAACCTGTGCAACACAGGTTGGACCATGCAAAATATAACTGTAAGAATAGAGATGCCGATATGAAATGCTCATTGGGAAAGGGACATTTACTCCCTAGTGGTTCCCTCCTTCACCCTACTGTGATCCAAATGCACAGTGCCATCGTGATCAAGTGTTATGTCTGGAGCCGGGAAGATCTTTCATGTTGATTAAGCCAGTCTTAAAAGAGATTGTTGCTTACTGTGTTGTCTTCACTGATTAGTTCATGTTTGCTGCTGCTCAGTTCTGCAATCCTGCTACTGTCAGTCCCTGAAACTTTTAGTGTCTCTGAGGCAAAAGCTCCAGCACAAAGTACAAAGACCTCGGTGCCTCTTGTGAGTTAACTTCTGAATGTTTTGGAGCAGCTGAAATATTTGGCCTGTTTGGGGTTGCAGATATGGCATGGTGCCCGGGGATGGTGCAAGGAAAGGAAATATTAGAAGCTTGCATGTGTAACTTACATTGAGGAGTCATTAGCTTTGTGGGAAGCAAACTGTAATATAGCTGTGGGATATGAATATTTGATTTCTTGACTAGGGAAAGGCTTCCTGTCTCCCAGTAATTCACTGTTTCAAAACTGGAACCTGTTCACAAGTATTAAGCATGAAAGTGAAGGTGAGTGGTGATGCAGGGGGGTGACGAGGGGTTACGACAGGTACGAGAAGATAGAGACGCTCAGCTTTATTTCTGAACATGTTGACTGTAAGGCGTTTTAGAAGGTTTGAGTTGTTTGAGTTGTTTTTGTCTCCGTGCAAACTGATTTTTACAGGATTTCTCTCCCAGTGCTGAGCATCCAAGCAAGCGGGAAGCGCTTGTGGGCTGGGACTATCTTGCCCAGAAACGATCTCGCATTTCAGCTGTGCTGTGGTCTGCGCTCCCTCCGAGTGCAGCACTTTGCAAACCAAGCCCTTGGTGAAGTCTGGTGGGGAAAACACTCAGCATATGGTGTGTTTGCTTTGGGAACTTGTCGGGGGGTTGCACGTGGGTCCACAGTTGAACCATAGGCTATGGGTGACAGGTTTCTCCAGTAACTAGCAGGGAGCTGTGGCTGCTCCACAGTCCCCTACCATGTCTTCCAGTCCAGTTTTAATTGGCTGCAGCGTGAATTTGAATTCTGCTTTTCCGACATTCATTATGTGGGTAATAGATGCACAGACAGTCTGTCCTCACACAACAAAGATGGTGTGGAACTAATTTACAAGCACTTGTGAAAACTCCAAGGTCAGGGGGCTTATTAAGACAAAAGCCCCAAAACTGCTGGGTGTAACTCACTGCAGTGAACCTGATTATTGCTGACATTCACCCATCTTACCACAAGCTGGCTTTTTCCTTCCTTCTTCAACATACATCTTTCTGTAAGGGAAATACTGCCATAGCATCACACGAGCACTTTCCAAATGCTTAGCCTACACAAAAATATGTTTTGTGTTTCAGGTTTTAACCTATCCTTTCATACAGTTATTCCTTCAGTCTTTGGGTATATTTTCCCCACAACAACATATTTGTTTTGCTTCTTTCTTTCAGCAGCTGGGTTATTTGTGCTTCTGTTTTTAATTGCAAAAGTCAATACAGCAGGCCAAATTCAGCTGTGGTGTAACTGTATTGAATTAAATGCGTTTATTTATGTGCAGCACTGCCACATTTTTGATTGCTTTTCAATATTAAATATTAATGCATGTACTGAGCACATTGATTTAAAGGGCACTGCAGCAGTTAAATACTTGTCTATGAGATTGAAACCATTACTGGCCACACTGGCTGACATTGCAGAAGCATTGCTGCTGCTGTCACCAGAATCCTTGGCAATTGCAATGTTGTTTGTCAGACACTGGGACAAAAAACTGCAAAACAAACAAACCAAACTCAGCAAACAGCAGTGTGAATAAATGCAGCTTTCCTCATGCTCTGGTGCTTGTTATATATGTGTAACTACTGATAGCAATGGGGGAGGAAATCAAAACTGTGAGCCACATATGGACAGAAATATGTGTTTTCATACATATAATGACATTCTTCAATGTATGTTTTTACTTTTTTTGTACTTCTCAGTGACCCTACTTGATTTTATAATCTGCAGAAAAAGAATTGCATAGATGGCCTTTCACAATTTAAAGAAAGAAACCTGCATATTCATGAGAGGGCTTTTTCCCCACCATGTGTTTCATGAAGGGCTGCCTGTAAGATGCTTGAGCCCAACCCCTTGCTTTACTGCAGCTTCACTGTGTGTTCAGCAAGCCCCACTCCCCCAGGGAGCATGCGGGTCTGAGGCCAGCCTTTTCGAGGGCTGTTCTGCAAGGCCTGGTATTCATTCTCCTTGTCTGGGTGGCAGACCCTGAGGGCTGATGATTGCATTGCCTGAAAGCAAAAAAGGGGTTAATACCTCAGTGAAATGCTGTGGCAGTGTTGGCAGCTTTTGGTGCAGCCACCGTGGGGGAGCAATGTTCCCGTCCCCTGTGCCAGCTCCGGGCTCCTGAAATATTTCCTCTGGCAGACTGTGGCAATGCTAGCAAATTGTTGTCAGCATGAATTATTTCTGAGATGTTCGGCAACTTTCTGATGCTGGTGCTCCTATCAGTAATAGTGATGTTGTCACTGACATCAGAAATCAGTATTATTGTGGGCTGTTTGTTTGTGTTTATCAGTAAAGTGTCTGGGAGCATCTCAAGTGTTAGGGCTTAGCCCAGCAGTATCAACATGGTGCTCCTCAGGGACTGCTGGACTGAGGCCATAAGCTACAAGTACAATAAAACTGCAGGTATATTTTCCTGTTTCCAGGCCTAGCAAGCTTGTGGAATAAACAGCTGGTTTAAAGCAGTCCCTTAACAGTGTTGTCAAAACATCATTTAGCACTTTACTACTACCTATTCTGCAAGAAAAAAAAAAAGCATGACAGCATTTGTCAGCAAAAGCTTATTTTTCTAATGAGTTGCCCAAGATATAGGGCTCCTTTATATAGCTCAGCTGTATGGGAGTGAACTGCCAGGGCCCTGCAGCCTGTGCTGTAACATGTGCAGAGTCTGAATCCTGTTCTAACGAGTAGCAACAGCTGGGGCGAGGGCCATTAAACCTGCATCTGACAGCTTGTGATGGGTGATGTTGGGAAAAGTCACTTTTGCAGCTCAAAAAGTCATGTGGTAAGCAGGCATATAACTCTATGGAGTTTCTTTCTAGTAATTTCTCTCCAGGGTTTTGTACGCGAAATATATTTGTGCTGTTGAGAGAATATAAAGATGTGAAATGGCCTCTGGTTGTATGCTGTGTGAGATGGTAGGAAAAAAATTTTTTTCTGCCTCACTTGCTTTTAATGCTGTGCTTTGCTTTTCCCCTCTCTGCATTGACATATTTTGCCCGCGTCCAGTTTCCAAAGAGAAAGAGTATATTTATATTTTCTTCTGTGATGATAAAAAAACAAGAGCCAAAGCTTCCGTTCACAGAGACACTAATTTATACCAGATGGATAGATTTACAGAAAGACAGGAGGTTTACTATGCATAAAATATGGGACTGTCACAGCTTGTGCTCCACCAGAAAGGAACTGGTCTACAGATGACATGCTAGATACTATAGTTAAATAACAGAAAGTTTTTAAAGTTTGGTGTGGATGGCTGACCAATTAAACCAGTTCTGTCACTCTCTGAAAGGCTGCCAGGGAGACCACAGCATGTTTCACTGGCTGAATTGCTTCAGATTCTTTAATGACAGAATTTGGTATTTCCCTTTTCCATTATATGCCTGCATATTGTGGCACAGTTATACATACGACATTTTTCAACTGTTCCTCCAGAAGGGTATATGCAGCAAAGCTTGTGAAACTATGAAGACAAATAAGATTTTTTGCATACATAATGTGAAAAGCTTGGTATCCAACCTGTGCTGAATCCTGTGCATGCACTTACCTTGTGGCATGCATGTGCTTTTATTTGTGTGTTCAGTTACGTGGGCAACACACATGTAAGCAAACGTACACTTTTCTGTGTGGATATAGGGCAATGTTCACTTTATGCTGCCAGTAGAGCCTCAATGTATTGCCTGATTCATCAGAGCAGGGTACAAATTTCATAATTTTTTGGCTATGATTTGGGTACAAGAAGAAACCCTAGTTAGACTGCTAGGTAGGGCCTTGCTCTTTATAGAATTACTTTTGTTTCAGCAGTTTTTAAAATGGCAATAACAGCTTTGCTTGCTATTAGTAGCTTCATCCGAGAGGTTCTGAGCTCTTTAAAATCAATTACATTTATAAACAATGCATCAATTACAATACCTGAATTTTGCTACAGGATATAAAATAGCTCAGAGAGGTCAGGTTCTTGCCCGCAGTCTCGGATCAATGCAGTGACCCACGGCTGAACCAAGCTGGAGATTTCTGACCCTCAGGCCATTTTTTCAGCCATTAAGCCTCTTAGTCACCATAAATTGGGACCAGCTGGAAAACAGAGGCTTTTTGAAAAGAAAGGAAAGGGAGGCCTGGAGTAAAGTGGTATCCCACACCTTCAGACACCTGCAGGTTCAATTTTCTATATCACTGTGAGCAAGGCACTGATTGCAACGTTTTCAAAAAGAACCTGCATTTCCATTTTCCAAAGAGCTGGCTTCCAATGAGACAAGGGCCTGTTTATGAAGGATGTAACTCTGGATTTAAATTTGCTGTCTAAAGTTGAAGCTTGGTGCATAATTTTCCCTTGTAACTGAGGGTTTTCTATGCCTCAGTTCCTCTGCTTGTAGAAGAGGACGAAGCGATGGCACAGTATTGCGAGTGTCATCAGATGCTGTGGTGACAGTGATGGTGTACGCATCTTGGACAGGAAAGACAACATTGTGAGGTCTCAGAAGACAGGTAGCTGACACTGTTCTTTGTATTATATTGGTTGTGATGAACCTTCTTGAGAATTTCTATGCTGTTGACTTACAGATGATAGAAGGTGAGTTGGTACAGTTTGAGCACAGCAGTTTCGCACATACCAGCCTAACAGGCTGAGGATTCATCAAAGCACCGGTCTTATTCAAAGAAACTACTCTCTCAAATGTGCTTGCTGTGGCAAATGTGTGGCTTGATTTCCCATGTTCCTGTATATGGCAGGCAATAGCTACTGAAGAAGCCCCTGCTTCAGCCTTCATCTTCACCTCAAAGGGATAAGGCTTGCAATCTGCCTATACCTTGGTCTGCTCTACTGGTCTAGTAGCACAGCAAGACCAGGGAAAGCAAGAGACTGTTTTCTATGTCGCACCTCAGGCCTTCCTGAACCACCCAAAAAATCAATGTTACTTTATTGTCCTTTGCTGCTGCTGCATTGCACAGCACATCTTCCTCAGGGCATAGAAATTTTTGAATGATCAACATGTAACGCAAAGTGATTAATAAAATATTGTATTTCTAAAGCATGTGCATGAAATGGGCTTCCAGTCTAGGATTTAACGTGTATTTAGAACAGGAGAGTCCTGTATGTCCATAAAGACCCAAGAGCTCACTGTCCAGCTCCCAGCTGTCCCATGGATCTTCTGGGTGACCTGGGGAAAGTCAAGTATGCTCAGCAATCTTCTGTGAGCTTGAGTCTCACATTGAACAGGGAAATCTGTGCTTAAGTGCACAGACGTGTTCTTGAAGTTAGACATGCTTGGGCATTAGCCTCATACACTTTCTCTCCTCCAAGAGAAAATGTTAACAGCAAATCCCCTCCTATGCAAAACTTTCCTTGCCCTTGCAGAAAAGCAGCACAAAGATAATTGAGTCTATGTTTATGGTCCATACTGGTGAGGTACACAAGGAGCTGTGCAGTCACCTTTACCAAGGTAATATTCACGTTGAGCCTATAGGGGAGTTGCTGTGGAGCTCAGCTGCCCCCAGGCTTGGCCCAGAGCCTGCTGGACGGAGCTGCAGGGAACAGGGGTCCGAGCCTGCAACCTCTATCTGCCCCATTGGATGGATGTCATTCCCCTATGCCATGCCTCAGCACACAACCTTTGGGTTTCTGTGGTTATTTGACACGTGTTCTGGTGCCTCATGTGGTGGTGCTGTCCACATCTCCCAGAGGAGCTCACCATCCTTTCCTGGAAGTCATTTAGCAGCATGACTGTGGGGATCTGCTGGACCGGACTGTGTCTTCTCTAGTATGGCAGTTCTGAAGCTTTGCAGCTGGTGAGGAAGATGCTCACAGCAGAGCCTGTACCTGTTTGTCTTTCAGAGGTTCCCACTGAGAGTTTGGCAGTTTCCTGATCAGATACCTAAGAAAAAAATGTAGTCTTTGGATTTCACTCATTTTCAAAGGCTCAGTGTGCTTTATTACATTGTCTGAGTCTCTGCAGATTGATAAAATGGCAGCAATTGCTTTCAGGGGCCATAGGGTGAATTTGGCTCCCGCATCCTGTCTTTGGATGTCAGGAAAGCCAGACAGTCACCTTGAAGAGTTAAGCTTTTAGGAGGGATATGATGCATGCTGCAGTGTCTCACTGTAAATAATTCACAAAATGTCAGCTGGTGTCAAGAAATGGAAACCTTCTGAACACAACTGAGATGATCAGTCATGTATTTGCTTCCAAAGCAAGGCTGGAATTATGCAGGAACAACGCAAGGTACATTAAATATGCAGGCCTTATAAACTGCTCATTCTCAGACATAAAATTGAAGAACACTGCCCTCCTTCTTCCTTTTGCCTTCAAGCAAATCCTCTTGCAGAACTTCCTGCTTTGGTATCACACACTGTTGGCAAAATCCTGGTGCTGTGAAGATCTGATAGTGCAGGAAAAAAAAAATCAAAGGCCATAAAACCACATAAAAGCGACTGTTTAAATCTTCTGCCTGGTTTTCAGAGCAATGCTGCCAGGCACGGGCTCCCACCTCCACCTTTCACCCAAGTGAAGAATATTATCTTTTATATAATAAAGCCTTATCTTTTTTTTAACCTGGGAGAAGACATCAGCTCCCTGCTCTCAGGCCCCTGCTTTCTCTCTTGGGTGCTGTGTAGCTGGGCGCTTCAGGTGACTTGGGGCTGCAGCAGCAAGAGACAGGGCAGTGCATTTTCCCACAGCCAGGGCTCAGTGGCCAAAAATCATGGGCAATGATTCTGCAATGAGCATAAATGCAGAATTGATCTGTTTTGTAATATTGCCACTTAGACTTTCAGCACATTTTACCAACCGCATCCACACCAATTACTAATTCTTAAGCTTCCTTGCACTTCTCTGCCCCTGAAAACTGTCAGCCCTCCAAATGGCTGGTATTGTAGGGGCTGGGCAGCAGATTCCATTCTGCCTTGATACCCCTTAGATGCCAAAGTAAAAATGCATTTTAAAAATATTTATTATTTTGTCCCTTTCAATATCAGGGGACAGTGGCAACTCTGTGAAGCAAGAACCATAATGCAAGGCAATTTTGAAATTTTGGAGGAAAAAGGAATACTTTCAGTGAAGCCCCAGTGATCCCAGTGTAGAAGTGGGTTTTGTCAGATCTTTGTTATGTCTGCCACCTGCTCTGATAATCTACTGCTGTACATTGTTTATGCATTTAATTTCTGGAAATTCTTCAAAAGGCTTTCCTATAACTGGAGCCGAGTGCTTATTGCCCAGAAGGGCAAAACTTGAACCCACTCCTGCGCCAAGCTCTGTTGCTGCTTTTGCAGCATGCTCCATGCCAGCTGCCAGGAGACCAGGCCAAGGCTGCACCAGTGTTTGCCCTTGGTCCTCCAGCACCTGCCTTCACCTGGCAATGGGGGCACTGCCATTGCCCTCCTCCCCTCGAAGGACAGTCATGCAGGGGAACCATGGCCAGGTAGAGAAGCTGTGAGAGCCTTTGCCCCATCTTGGCCCTTGCATTGTAAATGGTTAATTGTAAATTACCTGCCTGGCAGGAAAGAGGATAACTGACTTACTGACCCACTCATACAGTGTTAGCAAACACTTGCCATACAGACAATACATGGAGTGATGTTTTGTCCTGAGAAAATGGGCCAATTCTTCTTGTCAGAAGACAAGAAAATAAGTTTGACAAGAGAATCGTCTATCTAGGCTGTGCCATTAGCACTCAGGAAGCTGTTGCAGCCTGGAGAGGCTGTTTATCCCTTGTCCTGGTGGGCTGGAGATGCTGCAGGAAGGACCCAGAATGCGGGGGGCTGGCCTGCAGCCTTGCCCAGGGACCCTGGGGCAAACGGAGAGCAACTGAGGCAGAAACAAAACTCTTCTGATGGCTTCTAATGTGACTTGAAAGGTGCTATTTCTCAGAAGGAGGTGATTCCCAATATTCCCTGCAAGACATGTACCACCCTTGTGCTGAGAGAGAGTGAGGATGGCAGCACTGGCAGGCTCAGGAGAAGTCAAGAGGCCAAAGAGGGTACCTAGGGCTTGGAGCATTGCTGCCTGCCCCAGGCAGGGAGCAGGAGCCATGCCATCCCCATGTGCCCTCACAGCTTTTTAAGAAAGCCTTGCCTGATGTGAGAGTGTGCGCTACATCTGCAGCTGCAGCTGCAGGGCTGATGGAGTCACTGTACCAGAAGTTGTTGCTCAGCATTATTTACAGGTTTTTTGCAAGGCCCGATACCACTCTGATCAATGGGTATCAAGTAAAATTGCAGAAACTCCTTCAGGGAAAAAAAGGGATCTGCACAGAAGCGTATGGGTGAGAATGATGGACCTGGCAGTAATTTCAGTAGAGTTTCTGAGAAACTAAATGTTATTAGATTAAATTCTTATTCCAATTAAATGTCTGGTAGGAACTGCCAGAGACAAAGCTGATTTCAGAAGAAATTTGAAATGTTGAAGTCATGTATGGATTTAAGAGTAAAGAAGGAGTAGGGAGACAGGGTTTTATTGTGCCTTTTGTTACTAGTTATCAGAAAGGCACCAAATCCCTAAAAGCTACAGTCTGTGTAAAATCAGTTGCATTTCTGTATCTGTGTGATACATAATTGCCCATCTGGAAGAGAAATTACCTGCTATGCAGGTGCTGTCAAGGTAACTGAACAAAAATTAGCCATGTAATTGTTCTGAGTTTTTTTTTGCAAAAGACCTTTTGATTTCACTAGAAAATTTGGCTCATTGTGTTTAAAATGGAAAATATGGAATGATATTATTTTTGGATGTTTGGTTTAATAGAAGAAAGTAATAGGTACAAGACAACATATTTCATGGACTGACACTGGGGAAGGTTTCCTCACTGTTTCAGAAATGTATCAGAAAATTTGCTCAAAGCCTTGAATTTGATGCATTGCTATTTTCTTGCATTAACAGCATAATAGTCTTCCATTTGCAAAGGTATGTTAGAGCAAAGCAGCATTTAGATCATATTCCAATTTTTTGCTGTTTGGGAGGTCAAACAGAGTTTGTGATTTGACATTTGCTTCTAAAACTATTTGCTTTAATTTGCTCTTACCACAGGCTCTACCTGTTAGTCTTTTCATAAACTAGCAAGTGATTTGCTGTCTCTAGGCATGGTGGGACAAATATTAAATCCATTACACATCAACTACCCTTTTCCAGTTTTTACATGAGTATTTGCTAATAAATATTGGTTGTAGACTAGAGGAAAGCTGCATCACAGTGACTGCAGTAATGAGCAAGCTGGCACCAAAAAGCACTGGTGTACTCTTCAGTGCCATACACCATCTCACACTTGGGCAGGTAGAGAAAAGGCCCTGGAGACCACCCTACCACCCTACCAACGCTAAGTGGGCTTAGCGTTAGGCACGTAGCAACTTAATGCTTGATCTTTACAAAAGCCTGAGCTTTTAAGATTCTCACGTCTCAAAGGCTGAAAACAGACAAATGAGGGAAATTTTTGCTGTGCAGCTGGGACTGTTGCAAGACACTACAGTGCCACGAAAACCCTCTCCTGCTTTGCTCTCCTTCCTTTTTGTCCTTTCCTGACCCTTCTCTTTCCCACCTGCCCAAACTGGGTTCCTCCCCCTGTCCTTAGGCAGTACTATCTTATTTTCACCTTGTTGCTGAGTCCATAATCACACTTCCTTTGCTGTCCTGGTGCAGCTTGGCATATTTGCCCTCATCTGATGTTTCTCTTGCTTTTATCTGGCTGTGGTTCTGCTGGTGGCCATGCTGTCTTGTTTTATCACCTTGCTCTACTTGTGCGCAGCCTTCACCATGTTATGGTTGTAGTATGCTTAGTTATTAGGATGCTTAGTTATTCCTTAAAAGCATTGCAAGTTTATATGAAGGATTAGAGTCCTGGGGTGCATTAACTGATGGCAGCATATGAAGCGTAGGTGTGCGTCTTCTGGAAGACGAATATTTTCATGAATAATTGAGAATGATCAGTGCTCACAGAGTGTGTATTCCTATCTGTGGTTTTCTCTGATTGTTTTAGTTTTTCAGTTTGAATACTGTTCATTTATTCTAACCTAATTCTGTGCATTAGGTCCTTAAGCAGCGACAATAATAAACATTGACCTTCAAGCTAATTTTTTTCTTCCAGCTTTTCACAGGCTTTTGCCTCATTTCCCGCTCTGTTGCTCTTGCCCTCTCACTAACTGGTGCCCATCTGCCTTGCAACCCGATGGAGAAAGCAAGTTATGGGTTATCGAGCAGAATGGGGCACGCTCGTGGCTGACACTGAGCACCAGCAACATGGGCTAGGGGCAGGATCTGCCTCCATTTGCTGGGTCATAGGATCATGCCACAGGAATCAGCCTGGCAGGGAGCTGGCCTACAAAAAGTGATGATGGCAAGGCAGAACATCATGGGCTTCATAAAATCAGGTAGCCAGTTTAGCAGCCAAATGGATAAACACTCACCTAGAATCATAGAATCATAGAATCATTAAGGTTGGAAGAGACCTCCAAGATCATCGAGTCCAACCGTCAACTCAACAACACCATGCCCACTAAATCATGTCCCTAAGCGCCTCATCTACCCGTCTTTTAAATACCT
>NW_008825104.1:1943188-1953825 GCF_000699105.1 Pygoscelis adeliae
AGCGAGGCACCTCCCCTGGTAGGCTCACTTACCAGCTGTGTCAGGAAGTTGTATTCCACACACTCCAGGAACCTCCTAGACTGCTCCCTCTCTGCCGTGTTATATTTCCAGCAGATGTCCGGGAAGTTGAGTCCCCCACGAGAACAAGGGCCAGCGATCGAGAGACCTCTGCCAGCCGCTTGTAGGACGCTTCATCCGCCTCTTCATCCTGGTTGGGTGGTCTATAACAGACTCCCAGCAGGATATCTGCCTCATTGGCCTTCCCCCTCATCCTTACCCATAAACACTCAACCGTATCATCATCACCACAATCGTTGAGCTCTATACAATCTATACCTACAATCAGTTAAAAAACTTGACAGATCTGTGATCATGAAGATGGTTATAAATAAAAGTCAGAAAGGGATCTTAGCATTCCTCCTCCCATTTTATAGGGCATAGGACAGAAAAGCCACAAGCAAATGCATGGAGATCAAAAATCTTTTCTGTCAGAGGTACCCTAAAATTAGCCTTAGGACTGAAAAGTCTTTTCCTGTTTTCTGTATATTGACATATTGCCTCCAATCCTGGGGCTTGATCCAAGAGGTAATGTTTTATCAATATTAAGCAACAACAGAAAAAGTCTAGAAGGAAGACTCTGCATTTGCTTACTGGGACCCAAATATCCTTCAAATGTAAGCATCTGACAAATGATGATCATTTACCACTTTCTTTACCTCCTTGATATGCTAATAGTAGGGACATCAATCTTCTATAACATTTTCCAGCCACTGTCACTGTTTTGAATCCATTTCTGTATAGACTGCAGCTGGCTGACCTTTGGATGCTTGTTCTTTCTGTTAAATGCAGAATTTTGAGGTCACAGTCAGTTTTTACATGTGGCTGTGTTGCTTATGCATAGCACAAAACATTGAACAAATAGGAGAAAAATATATCTCTCTGCCTGAAGTCTTTTTGAAATGCATCGAATGAAAGATCTGTAATGTGAGATTTCTAATGCAGCTCCTCGTATAACTAATCCCCTTTCAGAAATTGAGGAGTTTGGAAAGACTGTGATACCTAGGTTAATGAAAACCTAACGGGAAGCTTGTGTTCATGAAGAACACCCTCCATGGAGTACAGATCATCTATCATGGCAAAGCATGACCAGGGATAGTTAGAAATTTTCACCCTAGGATTTTCATTTCTGCTTAATAGAGCTGCGGTAAAATATTTTTGTTTTGAATGATTTTTTTAAAGGGAAGATACTATTTTCAGGCAATAAAAGAAAATGGAAATGGGTAGCACTTGATGATCTGTCTTCCTTTACCATTTTTGCATCTGTTTAATGTATTGGTATTAGATTTTATTCATAAACTAAGAATAAGTTTTAGAATTACAAGAAATGTGGAAAAAAGATGCAGACTCTGCATCTAACTTGTATGGGGACCGTATTGATTGCCAGTGATTGATTTCATTTCTTTGGTAATCTTAATGTGGACTCATTATTTATGTTCATATCTAATTTAGAAATGTGAATAATTCAATTTAGAGGACTACTCACATATTTAAAGTTAGTCTTGCGCCAAGGTATCATATTGAACTGAGGCCGTAAATCTAAAACTGTGACCTATCATTTTTTCTCCTTAAAAAAGTATTTTCAGTGGGGGATATAAAATGTTCAGAAGTACTTCTTTATTTCCACCATTTGAACTACATATAAAAGTTTGAAACAGGATTGCTGTTTTTATTTACAAAGGCTTTCTCCAAGAATTTGTTCTCATCTCACCGTGTTAGAATGTGAAGATGCTAGAATGTACCAAGGAAATAAAGCTCCAGTATTTCTGTATTGCCAGAAATTAAGAAAATGAGATATTCAATTAAAAGAAAAGTCAATTTTTTGAAGAGTGGCAGACAGAAGAAGGTTTACATAAGCATCCAAACTGACCATCGAAAGTTCCTGAGACATGCATTTACTAGAACATATCAAAGTGCCATTTTATTCATGCGAATTCATTATTTTCCTTTGGCTAGTTTCTAAGGGGGTTGTAATGAAGGAGCCCAGTCTGGATCCATAGCACGCTGTTCTATTCATTCCCTGGGTTACATCCATAATAAATCAAATAATGGTGATGTCAGGTTTTGTTAGATATGTTATTTTAAATCATGAGTATCAAATAACAAAAACTAGCATTTTAGTAATCATCTTTTTCAGTAGCCCGTTCTGCAAATTGATACCTATACTTGCACCCATGAGACTTAAAAATTCATGTTATTCTGCTACCTGCTTAGTTTGCACAGAAACACTGTTTGCACTTGTAACAGATATTTTTATGTTCACACATAGGCACAACGTAAACAATATTTTGATAATTCATATACTTTGATAATTTGATAACATTACGTTGATGAATTATTCTAAACTAAGTAACGACGTGACTATGACCTTGCAGTATTTTTCTCATTAAAATAACTGCTATTGCTAACAAAATCTCTGTATTTTGAAACATTTCTTCATTATTCAATGGCTGACAGCTGTCTTCAGGCTGATCTTGAAGTACTCTTTTAAGCTCTTAGCAATTGAGGAAGTGTGTGGGATTGGATATAACCAGATGTGTCAAAGACCTGAAATTTCAAAGCTGATGGAGTGACTACTGTTTTATAGCACTAGAAGAACTGCAGAAGTACAAGTTACAGATAGGTGACCGTATTTATTACAAAAATCTCTGTTTGGCAAGAGCTTACTGTTTTCTTCGACATTTTATTCCCAAGAAACTACAACTTGTATTAGTAACCTGGTCATTAATTGAAATTAAATGCTGTCATATGCTAAGACTGCTGCCCTATTTTAAACGCTGCCTGCAGTTCTTCTTTGCTCAGTTGGTTTTGCTTTGTCTGCTTTCACAAATTCAAAGAGTTGTTTTTTGCTTTATCCCTTTCAGCTTTTGTTTGCAGAAAATTATATGGTACATTGACTTATCTTGCCTCCCTGGCATTAACAAATGAACTTTCAAATACAACCCCTTTGTGTTTCTCGAATAAAATTTTAATAGCCCCAACTGCAGGAAGAAATAGAAATTGTAGCACAGTCCTGCCCTGGTCACCTCCTACAGAGTGTTTCAGCCACCCTTATGGTGCCCCAGATGCATCTTTGAGAAATGATCGCTTGTTATGTGTATTGGGTTTGCATGGCAAGGTTTTGGTAGCGGCGGGGTTACAGAGGTGGCTTCTGTGAGAAGTTGCTAGAAGCTTCCCCCATGTCCAATAGAGCCAATGCCAAATGGCTCCAAGATGGACCCGCTGCTGGCCAAGGCCGTGCCGAGCCAATCAACAATGGTGGGAGCGCCTCTGTGATAACATACTTAAGAAGGGGGAAAAAACCTGTGCAACAACCTGCAGCCAGAGAGAGGAGTGAGAATATGTGAGAGAAACAGCCCTGCAGACACCAAGGTCAGTGAAGGAGGAGGGGGAGGAGGTGCTCCAGCTGCCGGAGCAGAGATTCCCCTGCAGCTCATGGTGAAGACCATGGTGAGGCAAGCTGTTCCCCTGCAGCCCACGGAGGATAATGGTGGAGCAGATATCCACCTGCAGCCCATGGAGGACCCCATGCCAGAGCAGCTGGATGTGCCCGAAGGAGGCTGTGACCTCATGGGAAGCCCATGCTGGAGCAGTCTATTCCTGAAGGACTGCACCCCATGGAAAGGACACGTGGAAAGGACCCATGCTGGAGCAGTTTGTGAAGAACTGCAGCCGTGAAGGACTGTATCCAGTGGGAGGGACCTCACACTGGAGCAGGGGAAGAGTGTGACGAGGAAGGAGTGGCAGAGACAACATGTGATGAACTGACTGCAACCCCCATTCCGCGTCCCCCAGTGCCGCTTGGTGGGGAGGAGGTAGAGAAATCAGGAGTGAAGTCAAGCCTGGGAAGAAGGGAGGGATGGGGGTAAGGTGTTTTAAGATTTGTTTTTATTTCTCATTATCCTACTCTGACTTTTGATTGGTAATAAATTAAATTAATTTCCCCGAGTCGAGTCTGTTTTGCCCGTGACGGTAATTGATAATCCATGTCCCTATCTCGACCCACGAGCCGTTTGTTATATTTTCTCTCCCCTGTCCAGTTGAGAAGGGGGAGTGATAGAGCGGCTTGGTAGGGACATGGCATCCAGCCAAGGTCAACTCACCACATTATATTAAGTATCATCTCCGCTGTCCAGTTGGAGGCTGTGGGGAGGTGCTGGGTTTCAGGAAGGGGGTGTGCTCTGGGGGGCAGTTAAGCAGCCTTTGGGGAGTGTATCAGGGCACAGGTGTTTTTGCCCTTTCTGCACAGAGGGCATCTACCGCCTGTGTTTTTATAGCCATAGTCCCAAGCACCATCAGAGGGTTAGCACTCCTTGGTGAGATTTTACTTGCTAATTCTTTCCGATTTTGTGTCGAGCTTGGGATGGTGCGACAGTATGTTTCAGTGCAGTGATATTGCACTGTATGTGCAGTGACATTTATCGGCTGGGTGAGTAAGTTTAAAAAAGGAATTGCTGGTTACATTTACTACTGCATCACAGGACACTCCACATTAGACAAATCTAAATTGTGCAAAACCTTGTGGGGGTTTCTGCTGAAATCCAGACCAAATGTGAGATGTTTCACCTATATCCAGTTGGAGGTGAATCAGAAGGCAGAGTCTGGATCCAAACATGTCCATGAAGTTACACAAAGTCCAGAGACAGAGATCTGCAACTGCAAAACTCATAGTTTCAGAGTGGGGTAAAGAGAAATCAGGTTCAAAAAGCTCCAGCATAACAATGTTTGGGAATTTTTGAGGGTCAGGTAAGGACTATATACCTGAAATTCATTTCTGTTTCTGATAATGCTGCTTTATTTCACAGCAGTATTCAAAGTATGTGTCCACTGTACACTGGTGTTGGTGGTGAGCTTTCCTGTCACTACATATGTCAGTGTTTGCTTTCAGATGGCAAATAAAAACCACAGACAGTCCAGTGTGGGGCTGCTATCCTCTTTCTTGGTGTGAATCCTGACTTCATGTAGTCCCTTACAGTTGGCAGTCAGAAAAAAGGGAAAAATGTGATGAATGGATGATGAAGCCATTAGCCCAGCTAGAACGCAACCTGGCCGCTGTCGTTAAAGACAACAAAAAAAGTTTTTACAAATACATTAATGACAAGAAGAGAGCCAGGGAGAATCTCCATCCTTTATTGGATGCGGGGGGGAACATTGTCACCGAGGATGAGGAAAAGGCTGAGGTACTTAATGCCTTCTTTGCCTCAGTCTTTAGCAATCAGACTAGTTATCCTCAGGGTACTCGGCGCCCTGAGCTGGAAAACAGGGATGGCGAGCAGGATGAACCCCCCATAATCCAAGAGGAAGCGGTCAACGACCTGCTACGTCATCTGGATACTCACAAGTCTATGGGGCCGGATGGGATCCACCCGAGAGTGCTGAGAGAGCTGGCGGAGGAGCTCGCCAAGTCGCTCTCCATCATCTATCAGCAGTCCTGGTTAACGGGGGAGGTCCCGGACGACTGGAGGCTGGCCAATGTGACGCCCATCTACAAGAAGGGCCGGAAGGAGGATCCGGGGAACTACAGGCCTGTTAGCCTGACCTCAGTGCCGGGGAAGATCATGGAGCGGATCATCTTGAGGGCGCTCACAAGGCATGTGCGGGACAACCAGGGCATCAGGCCCAGCCAGCACGGGTTTATGGAAGGCAGGTCCTGCTTGACCAACCTGATCTCCTTCTATGACCAGGTGACCCGCCTAGTGGACAAGGGAAAGGCTGTGGATGTGGTCTACCTGGACTTCAGTAAGGCCTTTGACACCGTCTCCCACAGCATTCTCCTAGAGAAGCTGGCGGCTCACGGCTTAGACAGGTGTACTCTGCGCTGGGTCAAAAACTGGCTGGACGGCCGGGCCCAGAGAGTTGTGGTAAATGGAGTTCAATCCAGTTGGCGGCCGGTCACGAGCGGTGTTCCCCAGGGCTCAGTATTGGGGCCAGTTCTGTTCAATATCTTTATCAATGATCTGGATGAGGGGATCGAGTGCACCCTCAGTAAGTTTGCAGACGACACCAAGTTGGGCGGCAGTGTTGATCTGCTCGAGGGTAGGAAGGCTCTGCAGAGGGACCTGGACAGGCTGGATCGATGGGCCCAGGCCAACTGTATGAGATTCAACAAGGCCAAGTGCCGGGTCCTGCACTTTGGCCACAACAACCCCATGCAGCGCTACAGGCTTGGGGAAGAGTGGCTGGAAAGCTGCCTGGCGGAAAAGGACCTGGGGGTGTTGGTCGACAGCCGGCTGAACATGAGCCGACAGTGTGCCCAGGCGGCCAAGAAGGCCAACGGCATCCTGGCCTGTATCAGAAATAGTGTGGCCAGCAGGAGCAGGGAAGTGATAGTGCCCCTGTACTCAGCACTGGTGCGGCCGCACCTCGAATACTGTGTTCAGTTTTGGGCCCCTCACTACAAGAAGGATGTTGAGATGTTGGAACGTGTCCAGAGAAGGGCAACGAGGCTGGTGAGGGGTCTGGAGAACAAGCCTTATGAGGAGCGGCTGAGGGAGCTGGGGTTGTTTAGCCTGGAGAAAAGGAGGCTGAGGGGAGACCTCATTGCTCTCTACAACTACCTGAAAGGAGGTTGTAGCGAGGTGGGTGTCGGTCTCTTCTCCCAAGTAACTGGCGAAAGGACGAGAGGAAATGGCCTCAAGTTGCGCCAGGGGAGGTTTAGATTGGATGTAAGGAAAAATTTCTTTACTGAAAGAGTAGTTAAACATTGGAACAGGCTGCCCAGGGAAGTGGTTGAGTCACCATCCCTGGAAGTATTTAAAAGACGGGTAGATGAGGCGCTTAGGGACATGGTTTAGTGGGTATGGTGTTGTTGGGTTGACGGTTGGACTCGATGATCTTGGGTGGGCATGGTGTTGTTGGGTTGATGGTTGGACTCGATGATCTTGGAGGTCTCTTCCAACCTTAATGATTCTATGATTCTATGATTCTGTGAATAAAAGACTATATTCTTTCTTTTAAAGCAGAAAACTGCATCGCCTGCTCTTCCTTGTAAATAACAAGATAATCACATGGAGATAGACAATAACTGTCTTATTACTAGGACCTCACATTGTGCCCTAGACCTTTTGATGGCAGGAGCCTCCCGTCAAGATCAGCTGATATTCCTTTGTCTTCGCCCCCCACAGCCGCCGCTCCTGCCAAGCAGCCGAGGTCCCAGTGCACGGCGGGGCCCGGGCTGCTCCCCACCTGACATCCCCACTGAGCATCTGGGAACCTTCGTCCACAGCCTGACGGCTCTGCCAGCATGCAGCCACTAGGAGGAACTGGCAGAGGAAAGTTTCCTGATCGTCAAAAAGCAGATGAGGAACAATGCTGTTGCCCAGTCCTCAGCCGCCCCTTCCAGGCTGGGATGTGCTGGTGAACTGGGAGCACAACAGGTGATGGGACTGTGCTGGAAGTGCCCACATCCTTTCCCTTGTGTCCACTGCGCTATGGGATACCATCGCCTTTGGTAGCAGTAGTAAATCTCAGCAGAGCTTTGGTTTTGGCTTTGGGGTCTTTTATTTTGATATTTGCTCTAACATGTTTGCTACCTGAGCCAACTACCAGCCATTTTTTTGCAAGGTTTGTAATGATTGGATGACATTAGATCTTAAAAAATCCCTGGAAAGATATTCTCATTATTGTAGTAACTGATGTTTATGCCCCAGTGGACAATAATTCTGCATTTGCCAATTTATCAATCAGCTGTTTTTTAAACTGGTTATTACAGGTTCTGTGATACAATATCAATATTCAACACTACAACATCTTTGCTATTTGGTCTGTAAGTTTCTAATATGTAGTTAACTTTATCTACAGCATCACTGTGATGTTTTTTCTTTGAGTTACTAATATGTACTTAAAGCTTACATGCAAGCAAATATAAGGTTATCTGTGGAACTACTTGCAAAGTAGGGAAAAGGAGGAAGAAGGACATAGTACTTGCAGAAGGAATTGAGCTAAGGGTGCTAAAATACTCCACTCATCTCTTAGGTCCGTAGAAGCCATGTAGTTGTTGTTGCACTGCTGGTAGAATAGCCAGCCCTGGCAAGAATATTGCAATTGAAGCTCCACTGTTAGAAAAAAGAAATTCAGTTTGTGATTATCACAGTTTTGCATTCACATCGTGATCTATTTCTCTCCTATTAAATCTTCATACTGAAACACTTACTGTAAACAGTCTCATCTAATGTCATCCATGTGCCAGGCTTTGGATGTGCTTTATAACTTAAGTGGACAACTTCTATTGTCACAGTGGAAATCAGTCCTTCATTAGTTTTGTATCTTTTGGGAGTTGTGCCAATCTTTTGCATGAAAGAAATCTAAGCAGGGTAAGTAGAAGACTACAGAGATTCAACAATGCAGTTGTTACAGTGATTAATATTTGAACAAATTAATGATTAATATTTGAACAAATAAATGAAGAAATACCAAGGAAGGTTGTTAGGAAGTGAAGGCATTAGGATACCAGTGGTACCCATGTGTAAAAGCCAGCCTGCCGGAACTGTAAAAGCTTCTGAAAACTGCCTTCTGCAGAGGTTACCATAGGAAATATTGTCTGGGAGTGGTTGAGCTTCTCCCCATGTCTCTTTTTTCTGTCTTGGTGCAGATACTCTGGGAGCAAATGAGTCAGCACTAATATAAACTATTTACAAATGGCTCGTGAGTTTGGGTGCCTCAAGTTGTCCAACCCCACATGTTCCAGAGGTCTGATTTTGCATAGGGCAGGTACACGATGAGTCCAAAAGACAGATCTTTTTGAGTAAGACACCCAGAACAACGCCACCTCCTAGGGGACCAAAGTGAGCATTCTCTATTCACTCAGAGGGGTCAGATGTGGACTTGTCCACCCCCACAAGACAAGATCCACCCAATGTCAGTGCCACAGAAGTTCACATAGCTGGGGAAGTGGGCTCCTGGCACCCTGCGAGGCAGCATCACTCTTCTACAGCAGCGGGTGTTATAGCTACTGCAGGGTAAGGTGAGTGATGGAAGGCAGATTTCAGAAGACCACAAATGGTATGACAGCCAAAAAAAAAGACACAGCCTTCCGCCTGCGTAACCGCCCAACGTGTGTATTCACAGTCTTATCCTGGGAGCTCTATGTACCTGTGTGATTAATAGCTGGGTGTTACAGCTATCATGTAGAACACATACATTCCTTCTGTATTGCCATGTAAAGACGCAGAGTGACAGGCCTTTGGCACTGGCATATGACCTGCTGCCTTGACAGCTGCTGAGTCTGACAGTCCTGAGTCATGTCTGGTTGTGCCCAGCCAGTAATCCTGTGGTGTGCACAGCAGAGCTGCTACTTCTTCTGAGGCCAATGGTGCGTCACTGCCATGTCACAGCACTGCATTTTTGTGCCCTCAGGCTGTACACATATATGTAAATATCTTGAGAGCACCATTTTGAAGATTACTACCTGCAGCAGCTCTTACTCTGTCTGTCCAGGAACTGAGGTGGAAAACTTCTTCATTAGAGAAAATGTGCTGTGACGTAGCATCTCAAGTTGGTGGGGATTCCCTCTAGCACAGCATGTTGTTGGCTGCTGGTACGCATGACTGATTGGCCTGTGTGTCAGAGTACATGGCTTTCAGCGCATGTAATACGATCGTGTGGTGTTGGTGCTTTTAACATATCCCACATCGTTCTGCGTGCACCTTACACCGTGTGCTAGGGATTGTTGTATTTACCCGCATCCAACCTAGCCAGAGAATAGCCTTCTAGTTTTAATGGTCTGAAAAATGAGGCACTTAATTTAAGATGCAGGAGCTCAATTCCAAGAGAGACTGCAAAGAGCTTGCATGTCCCCAGGTGAGAGACTCACTCTCCTTTGCTTCAATGTTCTGTTTGCAAAGTGATGCCTAATATGTTTCTGTGCCCTAAGAGGATTATGAGGATGCATGTGAGGCACTTGGAAGCTATTGCCTTGAGAACCAGATAAAGAAATCCTCCAGCAGCCCACTTGAGACCCAGATGTGATGAGTCTCATTGCACAGAGACATGGGGATGCATTAAGGGTGCAAGGAGTTCCTGGTGGGATCAGGCTGTCAGCCCCATGTCCTGAAGTCTGTCTCGCACCTCTCGCATAGCAGTGGGAGAGGTTTCTGGAGCACAAATGTAAGCCCCAGCCCTCCCTGGGACCTCTTTTCCTCCTATGACTCTACAACCATAGCTCTTGCATTAGATATGTTCATGAATACATCCCTGAGCAGTCCTGTCCAGATCCATTTGTAGAACTGTTGTCTATGCTTTCATTTAAAACATTTCTGATCACATTGATGCCATCCTCCCCAGGCCCCTGTGGCAGCAAATTACAGAATTTACTACTTGCTGGGTAAAGAAGGACTGTATTTTATATGGTATAGGCTTACCTCCTACTGACTTAATTGCATGCCCCTTAATTGTCTGACTTCAGGATTTAGTGAACAGCGGTTCCCCATTCAGCTTACCCCTTCACTGTTTTGGAAACATTGATTATATTCCACTCAGCCTTCTCCCTGAAGGGTTGCAGCCTTCCTGGTCTCCCCTCATAGACAGCTGCACCATCCCTTTGCTTTCTGTATTCATCCTTCTCTGTACTTCCCCCAGCTGCT
>NW_008825104.1:1953836-1960213 GCF_000699105.1 Pygoscelis adeliae
CTTCTTGAGATGCTGAAAACAGAGCTGTGCAGAGCTGTCGAAGTGGGTGCACAAGCATTTCATATAGCAGCAAAACTGCACCTTCTCTCTTGGTCTCAGCACACCTCCCTACGATGTCCTGTGTTTTTGTTGGCTATTTTAGCTCCCCCTGAACACTGAGACAAAGATTTCAGAGGGCTGCCTATGGCGACTCCAAGACCTCTTGCCTAAACAGTAACTGCCAGTCCCAGGTTCAGTATCATGTAGACATGGTTCAGATCTACTACCTTACACTGATCCACATGGATGCCCACCTGCCCACACATTAATTTGTCTAAAGTTATTCTGGAGCATCTCACCATCGGCACAGCTGGAGACTGACTGAAGGAGTTCAGCTGCCATCTGCAAACCTAAGTATTTCACTGTTCATCCCATTCTGTAGGTCACTGAGGAAAGTGTTGAATAAACATGATTCCAGCGCCTTCCTCCATGGGTTACCACCACTGACTCTTCTCCATCCCAAGGTGTGACATTTGGCCCAGCTCTTTGCTTCTTATCCTTTAACTGGCTTTTAATCCTTAGAAGGGCATTTCCTCCTATCCCTCTCAACACAGCTTCTTTAATAACCTTTGCTGTGAAATCCTGTCAAAGGCTTTATGAAAACCGAAGTATAAGGCGTCTGCTGGATTCACTTTATCCACAAGCTTACCAGCACCCTTGAGAAGCCAGCTAAGCATGTCAGGGCTCCCTGAGCCCCCTCTGCAATGTGAGGTTGTGCAGGCAATATGCCTGACGCACAGGCTGCTCGCAGGGCAAGGTCGTGCTGCGGTGGGACCTGTGCATAATGAAACCAGGGGCCAGAAAGCAAGCACGTCCCAGCCAAACCAGCCTCTGGCAACCTGAGCGGGGTTGAGGTCAAGCTGCCGATAAATCCTCTCTGCCCTTTCTGTGGATGGCCCCAGGCATCTTCTAGGAGGCATAGCAGCTATCTGGTCTTCATGGTGCTGCTCAGAAGGTGTTTCTGCAAAGGCACATGGGCCTCTCCTGAAGATGCCTGGGCAAGCAGAAAGCTTATGGTGGGGTTTCCCATGGGCATGCCAGCTGAGTGTTCTCATATCTCACATGGAGGAGTTGAGGTGGTTGGTGAACACTCCATGATCAGACTCAACTAGGAAATCCCTGTCAGCGCTTTCATTTTCAGGCTTTCATTTTGTGTCTTTCTACTTCACCCAGTACTGCGGGCACTCCAGTTTAACTCTTCATTTTTTTTCAGCAGCTTATGCTAACTGAACCCTATAATGGAAGGGCTTTGCTGGACTTTCTAACCTGCTCATTCAATGTTTCCTTAAAGCTCTGGAACATCCCTTGAGCATAGGTCAAAGAGGTCTAAGGTGTCTGGGATGCTTTTCCTAGAATTTTTTCTCTCTGCCTGATGCTGCCTGATGACATCTTGTTCATTCCTGAAAACACATCTCCTCTCCTAATCAAACCATTTTTCTTATGGTCACTGGTCTCCCTGATCAGGTAATTCTGTTTATCAGGTGATCTGGTCCTTCCTTGCTGCCTCTGGGATTCAGAGTGGGGAAACTGCTTTGCGCACCACTACCACAACAACCTGGACATCCACCAAACTCAGCATACTGTAGGTGGAGCAGGACTGAAATTTGAAAAGGACAGCATCTGTGCTCCCAGTGCTCAGCTAGGAGGTAGGCCAAGAATCACCAGGTCACCTCTCTTCTTCCCTCTTTTAATCTGAGCAAATGAAGGGAAATATGAAAGCAAATTTGTCAAGCAATGGTGTGTGAATTCTGCAAGCTTTGTAGACACTTGTTCTTCTCACCTCCAGCTGAGAAAAAACACCTGAACTCAAAAGTGAGGCTTGCCCAATGTGTTGGCATTAGTCCAGCTGCCTTGGAGTTTTGCTGACTCCACGGTCCTGGTGACACCAGGGGTTTATCACTGCAGTACAAGAGGGGTTTCCTTGTGCTATGGCATTGTTCTATGTTTGGCATGGTTTAAACATGTACTTATTCTTACTTGGAACTCCTGTTTTTATTCTGCTTTGCAAAGAACTCGTAGCTGTGGCTGTTGTCTTTCCAACTCATCTTTGCTGCTACGGGAGTTTCTGTTGCTTGCGGCGACATCACCAAATAAGATCAGCATGTCCTTAATATGGAACCTGTAGTTACAGGGTTGCTTCAGATTGCCCACAGAGCAGTGCTGCCTTTGCCATGCTTACTTACGATCACCTTGTTATTGGCAATGGAAAGCTGCATTTAAAGTATGATAAATGAGTGTATATTTCTGCAGTATCAAACTCATTAGAAGTCTAGAAAGAAAACCTTGTTACCCTTGTTTCAAAATCAAGGATACTCATTTGCAAATGTGGTATTTTCTGTTATGGCAAGAGGTTAAATATTATCTACTGATTCATAGAAAAGGTATTACAACAATGTCTAAAGACATTTCCAAGAGTTTTAGGCTCTTACTAATGGGCCGGTGACTTGGAGTCACCGTAGAGCCAGAACCAGTTGGACCCACACCTGAGCAAAAGGGTTTTCTGGAGGTGGAAGGTAAGAGTGTGCTTCTGAGAGTTGTTTTCCCCGTGGACGTCGATTCTGTGATGTGCCCCATTTTGTAGTAAGAGTCGTGGCATCTTGGGCACAAGCAGCCGTAGCTGCAGCAAGAGAGAATGTCTGTAAACTGCTGGAGTGGTGGCAATAGATTAAAACCTCTCTGAAACATACTGTTGCACCTCCAAAAAGAGGTGAGCAGGGAAGCAGAAAAGATTGAAGGGTTTGCTGTGCATCTCCAAAGTGTGCTTGAAAGCTTTTATTTTCCCAGGTCTGACCAGATCTTGATTTTTTTTTCTTGTTTGTCTATGTAGGAACAGTTTATAAGCATTTAACAAGTAGTTTTGTTAGCAGTGTTTAGTCTCTGACTGTTCTTAGGACTGAGACTGCTTATACACCCCAAACCTTGTGGGATTAAAGGAAATCTCTCTCTGCTACACTAAGTACCATAGTATAAGAGCTGAAATTTCGAAGTGGTTTCCTTTATTGTGGATTGACTTCTGCATGTGCACATTCCTTAGCCGTGGAAGACTTGCTCATGACCCCTTGCATCCCAGAGTGCAGCAGACCAATGTGTATTAATCAGGCTGATACTTGACTGGTGCACACAGACGGTCAGTGGACCCAGCAAACTCTGCCTGCTTCTTGTAGAGGTGTGACTGCACCAGCAGCACCCAGATCACATATTAATAGAAAGCAGCGTGCAGAAATCTGATCTCGTGAAGGCTACAGTTAATTTGGTTGGATTAAGAAATGCACATATGCATAATTGCAGAGCAAACTCTATCTGTTTTAAAAGATACTGAAATGCAATGGTTTTGTGAAAGGCCTGATACAAAACAGGATGAAGAGGCAGTCATAGTAGATGAGGAATCAATGAAACCACAGACAGCAGCGGCAGCAGGGCTTTTGCAAAGAGCTACAGCAGTATCTTTTAAACTGTCTTCACTGGACTACAAGTAGAGCAAAACCCCTAGAAGTGTACAGATATAAAATTTGTGTGGAAATTTTCAGCAAGCAATTAAATAACTGTACCATGTTGCAAATAGGCTGTTCATTTACGTTCAGACTGGTAGGTCTCTCACACAACCCCAAGGGTTACTGGGTGCCCCACAGGAGATGCCCCTGCACTCCTGTATCTCACAGGCAGGCAAATGGCAAAGGCCAGGGAAGAGTGTCGGCTACCAGGGTTGCTCCTGGGGGCTGCCAACATCTGATGCCACTTGGATACAGTACATGGGACCTCTTGGTTGTGGCCACATCTGCACTGACATGGTGGTGCCCCTGGAGAGGGCAGATGTGCTTTTGTCTTTATCATCTCTGAACTTCAGCAAGTTTTAACCTTCCCACCCCAGCTCAGAATCAAGTCCCGTATTGCAACAACTCCATCTGGGGTGATGTGGGAATGAACCAAGTTGGGATGTTTGATTTCTTTCTATGTGGAGGGCACTGATAATGCACCTGGGCTACAGACACAGACCTCTCAGCTTTAAGTGCTGCTGGTTGCCCGTTCTTTCCCTTCAGATATTTAAGGAATAAAACATAATTCAACTTGAATCCATAGATGACAGGTGAGATAAGGAAAATGAAAGCTGTCCTTCATTAGCCTAAAAAATCAGATCTGAGCCAGGGCTACAAATATGTGAATAATGGAAAAAGATGTCCCCAAAGTCTTTTGGCAGATCAGGATGACAATTTGGCTCAACTGCTTCGTATATGATTACAATAAGCACAGTACGCTGTGGTGCTGTATTCATAAGCACGTCTGCAGAACTGAGAAGTTTTACAAGGCCAAGCGCAAGTGACATCCATTTGAAAATTCATACCCAAATGTTCCCTATTTCCAGTTCCAGTCTCATGATTAGTTAATAACCTGTTCTGAAGTTTGCTGTTCAGGCAGGGGAAGGAAGCCAGACCCTGTGACTACCATAATCAGTCACATCCTGGGAAACAAATGGCTTGACATAGACTGATCTTGCACCCCTAAAGTGGAGCTGAATTTGCCCAAAGCCCTGATGCCCCAAGCTGGAGACACAGAATGTGACAATCTCCCTCCCTTCACCCCAAATACCAACACTGTGCAGGCTGCAGGGAGTAGAAGTGCCTCCTGAAATCAAATGGAAAGGAAGACAGAGCAACAGATGATGGAGATTTGCTGTTAAACAAGAGGTGGGCACCTGCTACACTCTCCGACTAATGACTGTCCTGAAGGAAAATGTATCCTGAGTTGCTGAAGGCTGAACTTACAATTCCCCAGGAAGGTCTCAGGCAGCAAGAAGGCTTGCAATATGGCTTGCAGTACAGAAGCAGACCTTAAAAGCAAAACACTGCCCTACCTTTATTGAGAGGATTTGCAGTTGCAGGTTTGGCAGTATTATCATAGTATGCAGCTGCTTTAATCTAATTTTATATATATGTTTGTATATGTATAACATTTGTAATATATAATTTCTTGCAGATTTGGCCCAGCCTTTAAACAGAGAGGGAAAGTATGAAAGGAGTTTTCCTTTTCTTCCTCTCTCTCATGCAAGAGCTGCCTCAGGACTGCGAACTGCTCACATCTATGCTGCTGGGAGCATGGTTAAAAAGGAGCAGGCAGCATGAACGTCGGTGTGGGTATGGACCCAGTCTCTGCACTGGTCTGCAGAGTTATCTCACCTTCAGGGTTACCGCTGGAGGGATAGTTTGCACTGTGAGCAGGGGCTAACTACAGGACCTCAGGCTTTACTTCCTGAGAGATGTGCAAAAATTGTGTGAAGACCAGAACTCTCTTTGCTCTACTAACAGTTTTGCTTCGTCTATGAAGGTACTGAAAATAATTCCTTCTACACTAAGTAGTCCAGTAAACTTCCACTCAAAACTATAGTGGCCATCCTGGATGTTCCCAAATGGGTGTCCACCTAACTTACAGAAGGTCACTTTCTTTTAATTCTTTTCTCTTTTAATCCTCCCTCTTTCTTATCGCAGCCAAGACACCTGATGGTGGGTCAGGCTGCTTTACACAGAGGTCCCTCTGATGCACCCGTCACTTGAAACTTTGACCTGCACTGTAGAATTGTAACTTTTTTCCCTCTGTTTTTTTTAAAACAAAAAATACCAAACAAAAACAAGTAGACAAACAAACAAAACCACTGGTGCCTGTGACAGTGAAGCCAAGTTACAGCCAGGCCTTCAGTCCCATGTTTGGTCTCAGGCCCCATCCCAGGCTCAGCCAAGCAGTGAGGCAATACAAATATAGGAAGTGAACCTCTGGCCTTCAGAGAAGCAGGATTTGGCGGTGGTCAGGGGCTGGATGTTCCTGCAGGACTGCAGAGCGTTAGTGACCTTCACTGGTACACTGGGGACAGAGCACGGGAGAGAGACCTCTAGGCTACTCTCTGCTTTAGAAACGGTGTTTACCATCACTTGAATCTTCAAGTGAAAAAGAATATATGTTTGTCCTGGTTTTGGTTGGGATAGAGTTAATTTTCTTTCTAGTAGCTGGTACAGTGCTGTGGTTTGGATTTAGGATGAGAATAATGTTGATCACACATTGATGTTTTAGTTGTTGCTAAGCAGTGCTTACACTAGTCAAGGACTTTCCAGCTTCCCATGCTCTACCGACTGAGAAGGCTGGAGGTGCCCAAGAAGCTGGGAGGGGGCACAGCCAGGACAGCTGACCCAAACTGGCCAAAGGGACATTCCATACCATGTGATGTCATGCTCAGTACATAAACTGGGGGAAAGCTGGCTGGGGGGGGCCGCTGCTCAGGGACTGGCTGGGCATTGGTCGGCGGGGGGGGGGCAATTGTACTGTGCATCACTTGCTTTTTGTATTATTATTTT
>NW_008825104.1:1960310-1968867 GCF_000699105.1 Pygoscelis adeliae
GGGGGAGTGGGCGAATGGCTGTGTGGTGTTTAGCTGCCTGCCAGGTTAAACCACAACAATGTTCTTTTTTGTTTTGAAACATATTCTCATTTGTACAGCAATATTAATTGCAATAAAAAAGGTAAAACATACAGAATGTCTGAAATACAAATGGAAAAGATGTTCAGTGGTGGAAATGAAAATGTTTCAGTTGACCTAGATCATTGTTTCTGGAGTTCCAGTTTGTGGAAACTTGTGAGATTTTAATTTTTGGCTTGGAAAACTCTACAGCATCACTAAAGGTTTAAGAGACTGGAGGAATTACTCCCTGTCCTAGCATCCCATCGACCTAAGAGCAGAGGTGGCTCTGGAACCATATGGTGTGACATGTCCAGAGCTTCCTCCTCCAGTGAACAGGACAGAGAAGCAGCGCAGCTTGCCCTGCAAGCATTCCTCTCATTTCTGCGGTGATCTGTTTGGTAACAATGCCATCGTGCAGCCAGGGAAGAGAAAGTGTCTTGCCTTTACCTGTTTCCACAGCACCTCAGAGCAGAATCTAATATGAAGCCTCTTTGCATTCTGATACATATAAAACTGTATTTGACAGGAAAGAGGCCCATGACTACCTTTTACAAGACAGAAGAGAAACTAATTGAAATTCAGTCTTTGTGTTTCTGTTTACCACAGGTGGCAAGATTTGTGCTATGTGGGAATGATGCAAACCAGAGCTGCTCCTTTCTTTGGTAGATCAACTTCATGTGGGAAGTGGATTTTGACTGCACCCAGTTCGACACTGGCAAAACAACAGGCTGTTTGTTTGACAAAACTAAAACCATGTCTGTTTCCCTGCCCAAAAATATCTCTCACAGCTTATCTTGTGACTGAGGTCAGCCTCAGATAACTGATCCTTGCCTGTGACCCGCTATGGCGTGAGTGAGCAGGCAGGGAGGAAGGTTTACATTTATTCCCTAGGTTCACACTAGGCTCCTTTTGGCCAGTGCAAAGCAAAAAGCATGTTATGTGTCCCCAAACCCCATGGTGAAATTCTGCGCTACCCTTACTTGCTAAGGCCCCACTTCATTTCAAACATCACTCGCACTGACTTCAACAAAAAACAAACTTGGGAAGCCTCTAGCTCTTGCTTTTTAACAGTGCTGTAGTACCGCAGGGGTATTATAAGCACAGTAACAAATGAGGCACCAGCAAAATACATGGGCTGTTTTATCTCATCATTTTCAAGAGTTTTCACCTTTGAATTTTTACATGGGCTTTTTTACAGTGGTACTGAATAGCAAATAACTTCGGAATACATGCTGTAGAGAATACATGCACAGAAACATGATTGCCTTTTGAATCGCAGACATCTAAGCAGAGCACATATGTGGATAGAGCTCCCCTAATAAAACTCCTTCACTGACCTGTGGAAGGGATGGCAATTATGCAATTCTGCAGCCACTATAACCTGAATGGAGATTATCTTTTTTCATATTGCAATAGCAATAGCAGTATAGAATAAGTCGACGTATGGAACTTGGCTCCTATTTAAAGAAATCACATTGTAGGTCACTGTAGCATACTTTGCCTAACCGCATAAAGTTTGCAAACTTAGAGCAGGATTGTAAGTAACTTAGAGCAGTACTGTAAGTCTTTGGAAGCTTGAAAATAGCTTGAAAGACTACTGAAGTTTTGGACCTCCATGCATTTCTTACCCTTAGTATCACATCCAGTCATCTAGTTTAATGGCAGTCATGTGTTTGCTATGCCTTTGAGACAGTCACCAAAGACATTGTCTGGTATACTTTAGTTGACCATAAGTTTTTATTGGAATCTGGAGGTAACTGTGGAGAAAAGACATCTTGAAGCTGGATCAATAAACAGGAGGAGTCTCTTCCCGTAATAGGAACTGAGACTTCTCCTAAGCAAGTCGTGTCTTGGCATGTAGCATAAAGGGTGGTGGCTGGAGAGGTCTTTGCCTCAATTATTAGCCCTTTCTAGTTGCAGCTGGATATAAAATAATTGCAACAGAGATGCTCTGACAGACCTTAAACTCCTCTCCTCATTCACTTCTGCATGTAGCTAAATGGCATCTGCATTTTGCTCACTATGAAGGAAATATGACTGTGATCTACCACCGGCATAAGTTGGCATGGCTCCTTTGGCTCTCGCAGAGGTACTGAGAGGATGCAGTTCTTGGGACTTAGACAGGCTGATTTTTCAGTTGAATGTGATTGAACTGCGACTTGAATTAGTGATTTCATGTTGTCTGAAACACAGGTACAGTGCTGTGCTGTGTTCAGTGCTCAAAATCAAAAAGTGCATTACAGTTCCTATTAATAGTATAAATGTTAATCTGGTAACTAGCACAACATGTTCATGCAATATGTTTGCTGTACTGTGTGAATTAGTTTGGTCCAGCTTCTGATGTCCTAATTTCTTTTATGATATAATGCTCACTTGGACAAGGCTGGAAATTTTTCTGAGGAGATGGTGTTTATCAAAAAGGGGCAAGACTGTTCCTGGGATTTAAAGGGAGATCTAGAGCTCAGGTCACTCCCTTTCATTTCAGAAAAAAGCAAGTGTTGACTTTTATGAAACCATTTCTACCTGCTTTTTAAACCAACATTTCTTTTGTGCAGCGACTGTTGAACAAGCAACTTTTAATTCTGCACAAGATGAAAATTGCTCTGAGAGTATTGAAGACCTCTGCTCTAGAATTTGCTCCAAAAAAAGACTACTGAAAATGATATGAAGGCCTCAGGGTTTGGACCTCATTTCTTAATGCACTGGAAATGATCAACAGTGAATCTTTTGATGGATGAAAGGGAATGTTTCAACCCCCCCTCATTACTATTCACAGACAGTTTAGTAAGATAAGTACATAGTGACTTGCTGTCCAGAAGGGCACATGCCCTTATTTCTCTTCTAAATTTGCCCAGGGAGCATTTCACAAGACACCAGCCTGAATTATATTGCTCCTGACAGTGATGTCAGAATGAGCAAATGCTGAGGTCATCTACAAGAAATGCTGTCAGCATGGTACAGCAGTCTTTGGCTTGTAGACTGATGCTTTCCCTGTCTTAAGAAAAACTAAAGACAACAGAATAACTGCCTTTCAGCCACATGGTCTGATTGCACGAGCCTTTGCCTCTGGCTGCAAACAGGCAAGGCTCCCTGGATGCCTGCCTGGGTGCAGGGCTGCCTCTTCCAGGCGTTGCTGAAGGAGCCAGCTGCCTGTGGGGACAAGTGGCAGGGATGGGGATAGTCCACGGCCACCGGCAAGGCTGTCTGCAGCCTTGCTGCCTGCGCTGCCTCTCCCGGGCTTTCCTCCTGATAGCAGTTGATCTCTTATGTCTGCAGGAATCAGACCTGTGGTGACCTGCTTTCTTGTTTTCTGTATTTCCCACATATTCCAGTTCCCCTGAATTTCAAAGAAATACCTGCTTTGATCCTTCTATGACATGGGGCCCCACTCTGTAAGCAGCCACTGATAAAAGTGAAGTTCGCCATCCGGGCCAGACCTCGGTGACTTTAAAATCTCCTCTCCACAGCACCATACTCCATAAGGTACAGCTGGTGGCAAATGGCTTACAAACACTGCACATCCATATGTAGCTGGGAAGCCTGGTATTGCAATATTCAAAGATCAGTAAAGCAAAAGCTAGGTGAGTCTGAGCATCTGGGTGGAGGTGTAAGGTCATGGGGACAGAGCTGGCTGCAAACCAACTGGTTCCCATCAAGCAATGGCTGTGTTAAAGAACAGGGTGCCTCGGCAGAGAGGGGCGTGATTTGTCTGAAGCAAGACAGGAAAAAACCTGTGGTGGAGCAGGAGCTCCAGCAGTGTCCTCCTGTCAGCTTCAGAGACTGCAGAGCAATGGAGGCAAGGCACCGTGAGAGAAGAGAGGAAGGGTTTTAGTCCCATCTTCCTGGTTTCATCCACTGCCAGTGTCACTTCTGACTCAAGCACTGCCATGCAGTACTCAGCGTTGGCACAGAGCCACTGGCATGAGGGCGAAACATCAAATTCTTGCCCTGCTGCTGCCTGCCCACCCAGCTATGTTTCACTGTTTCTTTCCCCGCCGGTCGGTGTGAGGGTCAGTGGGAAGTGCAGCCTCCCTCACTGGGGAGGACATTGTAAAGGACAGCCATACAGCAAGCACATCTTTTCTGCACAGCTGGCCTACTTGGGAAGGGTGGGTGTGTACACTGAATTTGGGTGGGTTTTTTTTCATTATCCCGGAAAGGAGAGGAATTTTCATGATAACTGCAAAGCTCAACTCTCTGCTGACGAAGGGAGAGAGAAGGATTGGTCATCTTGTGGAAAGTGGATGGTAAACACCGCTGACAACCACTAACTGCAGTGAAAATGCTCAGCATCTCCGATAGACCTGCTTTGCATGTCTCAGATTGCATGCCCCAAAACCTGCGACATGGAAATTTCAACTGCTGATTCCAGTCAACCCAGTTATACTGCTTCCAATATTTTTTCAGAATTATTTTTATACTGGAGAGATCTTGTCTGCCTCCTGTAGTTCTTTGCTTTCCAGCCTCTCCAGCATTTCCTTGCTGCTTCCATAGTACCAGGACTAAATTAATCCTTATTTCACCTAATGCAAAGCTGGTTCCTGAGCACCCCTGTGTCTCTCCCTGCTTCTGCTGTGTAGTCCTGGGTCACAGCAGGGTGTTGCTATTTTGCTTTAGACGAAAGTTAAAGGCTTTGCCCTCCCTGGCGAATCTAGCACTGCCTGCTGTGAGTTTGAGATCTACCTAGGGATGCTCTGAAGGCAGAACTCCTCACGTATGGCATTTACAAGTAATAAAAAAATGCCTTAGGGAAAATAATTGCTAAAATTCATAGAAGAAACAAGAGTGGATGCATTTCTGGGTTTGTGCATAGTGAAAGCAACATAGGTTTAGGGACCAAAGCCTGCTCTGGCCTGGTGAGATTAGGCATCTAGAGCAGCAAAGGATGAGCAGCACTTAGCTCAGGACACACTGTCTGCAAGACTCTGCAGACTCTGCAGTTGAGAAAGGGTTTTGCTACCTGCGCTAAGCAGCACAGTGCTGTGACCACTCTGGTAAAAAGACACATACTAAGCCATTTGTGTGTGTCTACACGGGATCGCTCACTATGCAGTGCTGGGACTCGTTTTCTGGAGCTGTAAACTGCTCTGCCACCCATTGTCCCACTGATGTCCTCTGCCAGAAGCCACTCACTGCCTCCATCCTCAGTTGAACTAACAGGCACAGGCATGGTAATATTCTGCTTTATATGGGGATCTTTTTTTTTTTTCTGCCTTTGACAAGACAACAGCACTACAGTATTGAATATCCTCTCTAAATTTAGTACGAGGACCTGGAGCACTAGTGCATTACAGTTCTTTGAACTGAGACAAGTCATGTAATAGAGGATTCATGCCAAACTGAAGCTGCTGTTGAAATAGAAGAATTGTGTGTAATAAATATCCCCACATACTGGAGAAGTCAAAGCCACTGTCTTCCGTTCTCCATATTAGAGGTAAATGCAGAAATTCACAGAGAAAAACATGCTGTCCATGCATATCTGATGTGCTGTTGAACTGTTATGTATACTGTTTTGAATTCCTGAATGTAGAAGTGTGAGACCAGAGATAAACACTATTTTTTTTTTCTGTTGATAAGATACACCCCGCTGTTCCTTGTTCCTCACAGCATTGTGGGTTACCAGTGACCTCCAGCCAAGGTCAGGCTCTTTGTTTGCTACCTGCTGTACAAACACATAGTAAGTAACAGCATCTGTTTTGATAAATTTACAGTGTAAATAAACAAGGTCAGTAAAGGATTTAGAATGACAGTGTAATTTTACAGCCGGCTATCTGAGCCACAGAGGAATTAAGTTGCTTGCCCAAGGTCACATCAGGAGTCAGCTGGAATGTGAGGACTTGCTGCAGCTCTTGGAGGTACACATCCAGACCCTCTGTGGAGCACCCAAAGAAGGCAACTGGCCTGTTTTGCCCACCTGCAGTCCCTACTATATTTTGTGATTGTATGTGTGGAAACTGTTTATTGAACACATCATTTTATAAGTACTGTGAACAAACAGTACAGGGTTGGTTGATTGTAAGTTGGGGTTGGTTTTTTATTTGTATTTGCATTCTGAACTGTAGTGTGTGCAAAGCCCAGAGACCATTAGCAATGTAAAGTCAGATTTTATTTCTGTAGGTAACTGTCATGAGTTTGGAGTTATTGGTGAATCTCAAGATCTCCTTATAGTCTTGGTGTTCACTGTTACCAGCCCACAAACAGGGCCTTGCAGGTTAGTAGAAGACTGCCCTGTAGAGTTGCTGGGTCTCCTAAACCTACAAAGTGTGCACAGCACTTCACAAGCCATCCACCCCTTGCTGACACATTTACTACCTTCTGAGTGTGGAGCAGTCTGTGTTCAGTTTCCTGGGGATGACTGTACTCACCAAGAAGGGTCTTCCCCACCGCCCTGTCTACAGGTGGCTCCCTGCCCAAGGAAATCCAGGGGGCTGGCATACCCAGGGAGCAGGCGGGAGTAGCACTACGTCCCCTGTGCTGCATTGCCTCCAAATCAGCTCCCTTCACTCACAATGGCATTTCTCATTCCTATTTTCCTTCCCACTGGTTGTGCTGCCTGGATGCTGGGACACACATTTCTGCTTCATGTCTTTAGGTTTGCTTAGTGAACACATCTATTGCTTTGCTTATACTGCTTATTTCTCCCTGGCCTCTCCTAGCACTATCATCTGATGATAGAGATCTCATTTGTATGTTTAATAATTTATTTTATAAACTCTGCAGGTTTCATTCTTATACAAACTTCACATAGAGATGTAATGTGAAATAACTGATGGTGAGTTTGGGTAGCCGCTGCATGCATGGTGCTCATCTTATGGGGAGGCTTCTTCTGGGGCTCTGTCCCAGCATGCTGGTTATATATGGTAACAAACTTTTCATGGAAACATTTCCATTCAGTGTGGAAGACTATTTATTTCTGAAGCATCTCTAAAGCACCCTGACTGCAAAATCTACCTAAAAGGCTAATATCCCTCTCCCTCCTCACCAAGCCTGCAGACTAGCTGCCACAAATGAGTCTGTGTAGCAGCAGTGCAGCAAAGCTTGGACCAATGTCGGCACAGCTTGGTAAACTTTTCCAGAATGGCATAAACTCAAAGCCAACACTAACATGTAGCCTCTAAGGACCTCGGTCTTCTGGGGAGTGGCATGGGTTGCTCGCACAATTGCTTTCCCTCTCTCTCTTCCTGATGACTTCTCTTCAAAATAAACTGCTTTATTCTGGATGTTCAATAGGTGAGGCGGATAGCAATCTTTCTTGCTCATGTTATACTACCAGTCAATGTAATTGTCTACAAAGGGAACAGAATTAGTAACTTCTCTCCCCTCCACCATGTGTTGCTTAAAAAAAGGGGATAAATGATCTGACTCCATCTGGTGTAGATGTTGCTTCTGTTTTTGATTCAGGATCAGCCTGTCTGTAAGACCAATACAAATCTTTTAGGCGATAAGTGCAGAAAAATGGACCACTTCAAAGCCCTTGTTGCAGTTCATCTTGGCTCTGTAGAGGATTATATGACGTGTGAGCAAGTTCCTTTGGATCCAAAACAAAGCTATCTTTATCAAAAGTGTCTATGTCTCAGGTCCTATTTCAATGTTGACGTGTACTGATTTTCTTCACCCTCATTGCTTCAATATTACTGCTTTGGCGTACCTGATTTTTTGCACCGATGTATGTCAGGAAGTATTTTACTTAGTTGTATTAGTAATATTCATTTATAATTGTATTCTAGAAACAGTAGTTGTTTCCAGACATCTAGCAGGGGCCACTTCTGATCTAGAAAAGCTGCCAGGTTAAGGGAAGAACGTCAAGTCTACGACACCAGGCAAATGATGCCCTCACTCAGCAGATCATATATGTAGTGTTTGAGCTGGCACATTTCATGAACGTGTTCAGCTGTATAGAAAAACCTGTGTGTACTGAATGACTTATATCCATTGGCATAGGCACAGCAGCTAACACTACAAAAGCACACATTTCAGAGTCTTAAAATTCACAATCAGGGAGATCTTACTGAAAACTAATCCTGCATTTCAGTCTGGATTTAGTAAATAAAGCACCAGTCTGGGAGAAATTTAGTAATGGTGAGTAGACTTCCTGCTCTACCCATAAAAATGGGTGTATTTCGGTGAATTATAAATTAAACATTCCCATTTATGGGATAAATATTAAAATATCAATCCTTTTGGCCCCACAAAGATAATAAAAGAAAGATATTGCTGTCTGGTCCTGTAGATTGGCTTGGACAAAGGTGCCAAATCAGAGAAAATGTATGTGTCAGAAACATATGTATTACATATATTCATAAGAGTTGATAGACTTTTTATATTCAGTGTGTTTGATATGTACTTACTTAATAAACCATATATTTCATATCTGATATGGCATATTGAACCTCAAGGGCAGCCTGGGCTGCAGTGACCACGAAATGGTGGAGTTCAAGATCCTTAGGGCACTGAGGAGGGCGCACAGCAAGCTCACTACCCTGGACTTCAGGAGAGC
>NW_008825104.1:1970352-1973154 GCF_000699105.1 Pygoscelis adeliae
AGCCAGCAATGTGCGCTCGCAGCCCAGAAGGCCAATCGTATCCTGGGCTGCATCCAAAGAAGCGTGGCCAGCAGGTTGGGGGAGGGGATTCTGCCCCTCTTCTCTGCTCTGGGGAGACCCCACCTGCAGTACTGCGTCCAGCTCTGGAGCCCTCAGCATAAGAAAGACATGGACCTGTTGGAGCGGGTCCAGAGGAGGGCCACGAAAATGATCAGGAGGATGGAACACCTCTCCTGTGAAGAAAGGCTGAGAGAGTTGGGGTTGTTCAGCCCAGAGAAGAGAAGGCTTCAGGGAGACCTTATTGCAACCTATCAGTACTTAAAGGGGGCTTATAAAAAAGATGGTGGCAAACTTTTTAGCAGGGCCTGTTGCGACAGGATAAGGGTGGGGGGGTGGCTTTAAACTAAAGGGGGGTAGATTCAGACTTGATATAAGGAGGAAATTTTTTACACTGCGGGTGGGGAAACACTGGCACAGGTTGCCCAGAGAGGTGGTGGATGCCCCATCGCTGGAAACATTCAAGGTCAGGTTGGATGGGGTTCTGAGCAACGTGATCTAGTTGAAGATGTCCCTGCCCATGGCAGGGGGGTTGGACTAGATGGCCTTTAGAGGTCCCTTCCAACCCAAACTATTCTATGATTTGATGGTTCTATGATATTTAAGAAATGTGCTTAGACATGTAAAAGTACCTGTGTAAGCTGGATCACACTCACGCACATCTATATAAACACACACACAGAGCTAGGTAGATAGATATAATATGACAGAATGACCACAATGGCAAACTGTTACAGAAATATCCAATGCACCATATAGAACAAAGTAAAAATGTAAATGAGACTTTTTCGGAAAATCATTAATGCCTTCTATTTCTGCCTTTGGAAGCTGAATGTTGCCTTGCTCTGGGTCTGTTTTTCCCAAAGGTTAGCAAAGTGCTAATTACAAAGTGTTAGGAGCAATCAATTTCCTAACAGAATTTATTTTGAAACCATTTTTAGTCTGAGCCTGCTATCCACTCTCTCCACAATTTACCCTCTTCAGTATTGTTCCTTCATGTTTTTTGGAAACAGTCTTTTAAGAACTAGAAAAGCTTCAGCAGAAGAAACCCATTCAGAGAAAGGGTATTCCTGAAGTACTAAAACAGTATAACATTTCTGTTCAAAGAAACAAAACTGAACCAATCAATGGGAGATCAAAAGCATGGCAAAAACAGCCTAAAAAATAAAAAAGTTTTAAAAGAAACTTTCAGGGATTGAGCCCACCCTTATTCAGTTAGGCAGCAGATTCCAGTGACTGAAATAGAAGCAGGAACAGGCCCAGTAAATCAAATCACGATGGTGAATGAAGGAAATATCTACCTCTACAGATTGTAGGTGACACATTTTTAGCCTGAAATGAATTTTCTAGCCTGGAAAATTTCTCCCATAAAATCTGTAAGTTTAAAAATTGGTAAGATTTTGCAAGCAGCCTAACAAACCTTTTAAAAAGGTTTTTTTTTAATAGGCCATAGAATATAAAGTGAGGTTAATGAATCAGGGGCCAGTCTGGTCTCATGAAGGATGTTACCTATGTCAGATGTCACCTGGGCATCAAGGCTGTGATGCTCTGCGGCACCCGGAGGGGCAGGTTGAATTCTCCAGGGACAGCAAGCGCACACTCAGTAAGAGGAAGGAAGAAACTGCAGGTCTTGAATCCTAATCCTAATTAAAATAATGAACACTATAATATGTTACCTACTGTTGCTAACAATGATTACTGGAGGCAGTAGAGGTGGTGATTCACATGTGATGTGGAAAATTATGAGTACGAGAGAGGAAAACTCCCAGACCATACATACAGTAACACAACAGGGAAAAGGCATGTACAAAGCAGATCATGCTATCCCAAGGTTAATAAGCAAAACTGTGGAAATGACTGAAGATATGGAGCAAGACACTTTTAAGGTACAAATGAATTAATTAGTGAAGACACATGCTAAAAGAAGACAGGATAATATCAAAAAGCTTTCAATTATTTACACTTTATTGCACTGAATCTATAAGCGATGTGTCATGCTTTGTCTCATACCAGGGCTGTGTAGAGAGAGCAACCACCAGAATAACACCACCAGCAATTTGTCTCCCATCAAATTTATGGTCATATAGATCCACTTTCTCATTTACAAGTGAGATTTCACACAAGAATGACTTACTGAAAAGTCACCTGCTGGGAAAATAGCTTCATGATCACTGCTCTGAGTGGTGCATAGGCACAGCAGGCAGCTAAAAGGGTGTTATTCAGAAATACCTTTTATTATTAAAAGAAAACAAGGTTTATGCAATCTTTGTCATTGTGAAACATGGTACTATTTATCAAGCTTTTTACTTTTAAGTAGTATTCTGATAGCTTGTTAAGCATACTTCATTCTATTGAATTGGGCTATGATTTCTTGGACTCTGACAAAATGTCTGATTTTTTCCCACTGGCAGTGCTTGCACGTGCTCTCTCTCTCTCCCCAGTCCCCATACTTTGAGGTAAACCCTATATAACTGCAGTGTGCCAGCGATGTTTGGCTTTGCAGAGAGAAGGGCATCTCATTTGTGTTAAGGAGATTACACCCACTTTAATAATCTGTATTTTACCGATATACTTACGCATATCGGAGAGAGAGAATATTTTTATTCATTATAGAGAAATCAGAGCCCAGATGTGACGTTTCAGTTCTTGCCTGGAGTCATGGTGTGTCTGTTGGCTATTTGCTTCTAGCAAGGTGGATGCTTGCCTGGGGGAAAAACCTGCCTGAAAGTCAGCACCCGCAGGCAT
>NW_008825104.1:1973180-1988046 GCF_000699105.1 Pygoscelis adeliae
CCAGTCTTTTGCTCCTTACCAGGTCTCAGGCCCCATCCCTTCCATCCACTGAAAGTATTTTGGGGATCATGTGGCTTCACTGTCCTCATGGAGGCAGTGTACCCTAAGTGTGCCCCTTGCACCTTGGTACACCTTTCTCCAGGAACCCCAGATGGGAGTGCTGGTTCTTTCTTTGATAAAAATTGAAACTAGTAGTTGAAAGTCTAGCAACAAAAGAGTACTAGTAAAATAAAACTTAAATTATAGTTCTAGCTTAAATTTAAAATGTGTTTAACAGTCTATTAGTTCATGCTTGGCAACGCATGGGGGGGCTGGACACTATGGCTGTGTGAGACACTACACACTGTTGCTCTTTTATGAGTCCATCAGCAAACTGCTCCCTGGCCTGACAACATGATGCCTGTTATAGGAGCTAAAAGGCTGTGACTATCCATATAGATCAGTAAAGCCATGATTTCTGAGGGGTAACCAGCATGGTATAGAGTCCACGCCTGATACGAAATGATGCTGATGACAGTCTGAGTAACAACTTCCTTTGCACTGGCACGTTGCATCTTCTAACTTGAAAATACTGTGAATTCAGGATGAAGGTTTTACAAAAATATTGAGTGCCTATGTGAAACTCTCTTTTAGAGAATGTGGCAAGTGCTGCAATTTTTTTTTTACCATACCAGAATCACAAAATTTGAAATGTACTTGCATATTTTCCTTGAGTCATAAAAACCCCAGCCTAAAACTATTTTTAAAAGCCCCAAGATATTTTATTCTGTACTAAACATGCACTTCATTCAAGCAAATGATCCCTTTCTTCCATGCAGCAGAGAACAGGGATTCAGCCTGCTGGGCTCACCACCTTTTGTGAGCTGCTTTTGGTGTGCCCACAGCGAGGCAAGCCCATGCTGTTGTCAGATGTTTCCCTATTTCCCATAACAGGTGACAGTGGAAGCTCCTGAGCACTGGCTGTGACTTGTGGGTATCCCTTCCACACTGCTGCCCCAATTTTTCTTTTCTTTCATGTTTTTCAGTGTCTTTTCCTTAGGAACAAATGGATTTCTTTAATAAGCACTGAGTTTAGGGAATCTGTTGTAGCCTTCCCACAGGGCTGGGGCCCTGACTTATAGAAGCATTGATAAGCCCTAATTCATCCTCAATGACCAAGGTACATTTGTCTTTTAGAAAGGAAGTTACAATCCAAATTTAGCTGAAGTCAACAGGAAAAATCACCTGAAGAACCTGCTTAAATGGTGCAAACTCATTTTCTGAACTGTGTGAAATCTTACTGACATGCCTGGGGGGAAAGAAACCACTGAGATGAGACTCTGAATGTGAAAAGTTCATCCTGAATATTACATTTCATTCAGAAAGTTGCAAATACATGAAGAGGAGGGTTTCAAGTGAAAACACCTTTCTGCCCTGAAAACATTTCTGGTGGACTGATAAACTGGACGCGTGCATGTATCTAGTGAATGTTTGCATCTGTGTGCGTGCGCACACACCACACATGCACGTACACTTGCTCAAAGAATTATCCGACAGCCTTTAATTTCCAACAGGTAATATCAGACTGGATACAGAGCAATTGTGACATGCTCACATCTGGCATGTGGGTCCAGGCAGCTGACATCACATCCACATTCTGCTGGAATGAGGAATGAAAGAAGTGATTTTTTCTGTCTTGATGAATTGCTTTTTGATGGGGAGGCTTTTCTCCAGCAGGGGTGTGCGCACAGTCTGTAATACCTAGCACGAGTGCATGCCTGAAAAATACTGTCAGATATTTTGTATCTTGTTGCTGGTGCTCAGGCCTTCCATAAACACACATACTGTGATTACATCTCATTTGAACAGCACCTGTACATCAATCAGGGCTGCTATTTCTGCCAGGCAACTACAAAGGTCAATCAGCAATGCACAGGAATTGCACAATTATCACAGGAATCTTCATTAGCTCTTGCTGAAGATAATGAAATACCACGTTCTTTTCCTATCATGTGTACCATATTATTTGGAGAGATGCTGAGATTTTGCAAAGTTGTAAGCATGTCCAATGCCAATGCATGCATGAGATCGATAGCCTAGCTCTGCCTTTGAGAACAGCAGCCTCCTGCACCTTCAGCAACCCTGGGACTAAACATTTCAAACAGTGCTTTCCAAGCTCCCTCTATTCTCCTCCACAGCTCCCAGTCTCTGCGATTGAAGGCATTCACCAGTTAGGGATCATTCACTACAGAAATATATAAATACCTTTTCCATACTAAATCTTTAAAAACAATTGTAGGTGGTATTTTTGCTTCAGCTGTGGATCATAATTCCCATGCCTTTGTAATTTGGACTCCCCTGAGCACTGCCTGGCTGAAGGATTTTGTTTTTTAGATGTCAATCTAAAAAAAGCACGCAAGTCAATGCGTGTTCCACAATGATTTAAAAATACAACAGAAAGATAGCTGTGAATGGTTTTATCTGCGATTCTCACAAGTCTTAGAGGACTGTATACATTCCCACACTCCTAATCACTTCTGTAAAGGCAGTTTGTTGTCTTTGTCCCATGTCTGGTGAACTTGGGAGGTAACACCAGCAGAAAACATGCTCGTCAGCAAATACTTCTTGCATGAAAATAACTCTTAATCCTGCTAAACATCTTCCTTTCTCTCAGACTTTTCCTACTGCGCTTTCCAGCGGGCACTAGATGATGAAGCCACACCATGTACTGGGTGGCATGGCCAGTGCACCACGGGGAGTTATGACCTCCCTCTCAATGGCCCCGGGTGAAGCTGCACCTACTGCTCTACAGTCCTCAGTGCAGGAGGTGTACATCAGACTGATCCTTCTGGCCCTCCCCAGGACTGTGTGCATACAAACAGATGTCCCTGACAGTGAGGCTCCCTGGGGGTGAGGTTTGCTGTTCATGCAAGGCTCACCCTCCCTCTGATCTGCCAGCTTGTAGTTGTGGAACTGGATTTTAACACTTTGAATGCAGCTTAAGACAAATCACGGATACAACATAGGTGCAATTTTTGCTTCAGAGCAATAACATATCTGCAGCAGATAGATGTCTCAGCAGCTGAATTCAAGGTTTTACTTTTGCTTTTTCAGTCTGAGAGTTCATGCAGCTGTGAGACAAAGGCAACAGGCCTGAGTTTCTCAAGCAGGATTGAATCTTTTGTGTGTACTAGGGAAGAAGATTTCCCCAAGAGAGCAAGGAAGGAGTATATTGTGAAACAGTGGAGAAGCATGTAGTATGCTTTCTGTCTCGCTGACTGCAAAAACATGTTTGCTCAAGTTTTCTGAGGTGCAGAAATTAATCTACAGGGAAAGTGATGAACCAAGATCACACTGACCCACAGATGGAAATACCTCAACTACAAGCACAGAAAGAGTATCTATATGTCTATTTATATCCATCTATTTATCTATCAAACACCTAACAATGATACTTTCATAGCAACATCAGAATTACATCTGAAATCAGTCCACCTAAGACCTGCACCTTGACTGCTAAAAATCACTCTCACTTCAATCAATCAGCTTTTGCAACTGCCACTGGCATGAACCACTTAATGAAGACAAGCCATGGTGGTTATCCACATGTGAATCTCTCCATCTAGGTGTTCGTTCATTTACTTTCATAATTTTTATGGCTTTTTATCATGGGAAAGTCCTCTGTGAAGACACGTTAGCTAAGCTTACAATGAGAGAGGAAAAGCGAACGTAATCCCCAATGGACAATATTTCAGCTCCCGCTGTAAAAAGGGATTAATTCAATTACATTAAATATATGGCATACAAGAATAAGGGTCAGGGTCAGTGACAGGAACAAAGTGATGGGAGGTAGTCTCTTATTAGCATAGCAGTGGTGAGAGAGAGGAGAAAAACCTACCGCAAAGACATAGGAAGTAAAAAGCACCCCTTCAGACAAGTATTTGGGACTGACCTACCTTTAAGATTGTCACCGTGTAACCTTCTAAAGTCACTTAAGAATCTCCCATCTTACTTAGCTTCTATTTTTGGTGCTGATTTTCAGTTACTTCCTAAACTGATGTGGTTGGTTGCTGCCCTTCTTGTTTGCCGGTGTTTCCAGTCTATCTTCTCTTTATCATAAATTTTTTTTTGATAGTTGTTAATAAACATAAATGTTTCAAATTAGATCCAAATAACCGATTGACTTCCATCCCTTGCAGTAGGAGTAAATTCAAATCCAGTACTTTTTCTCTAGGACTTAACCTTAAAACCTGCAAGTACCTCACAATGGAACGCAACAATAACCCATCACATTTAAAATCTATGCATTTTTTCATGCATAACATGGACTTTTGCAACTCCGCCTGCATTTAAGCACCTAACTATCATCACAAATTTTAGCCAATTCTGCAGGAAACTGCAGAAGAAAGAAAAAAAATCATTTGATTACACTTCTTGTCTACAGCTACCTTCAGAGCAGGAGTTGGCACACTCTTTTTGCAGGGATGTGATTGAAATGAGACACCTGCAGTTTCTGCATAGTGTGTGCTCTTAAGATGGAATTTCAATATGTGCAAAAAATACTGTCTCGGTTTAGGGGTATGGAAAAAACTCCCTGTCTTTTAAAGTGAATGGCTATTTTAGCTCTGACTGCTGTCACTAAAAGGGTCCAGCAAATGTGTCTCTAAAAATATGGAGATTATTTTTCAGCTATAAATAGGTGCTTTGAGAAATGAGTACAAACCTCAGAGAGATTTTAGTGGTTGCAGACATGTAATGACTTGCCCCCTGGTAGATGTAAGCCACCTTGCACTTAGAGCAAGAGGTAAGAATGTGCAGCTGGGTGATGGATAACCACTGATGAGCCCCATGTTCAGCCCTTTGCTCAATATTGTTTGTCTGGGTATCTGGACTGAGTCTTTTGAATAAAATGCAACTACAGGCTTCCAGTCAAAGATGGCATGAAGGCAGGGGGAAACTGAGATCCGCCATGACAGCCCAGCTGGTGAGGGTTAACTCCACCAGGCCAAGAGGGTTCAGGCCTGTGGACCACCCACCCTTGCAAAAACTACAGGAAACTCTGGGGGATGCACAAGGGCAGTGCTTGTTCCCTGCCCTGTGATGTCTCCTTCACAGCAGAGGTCAAATAAATCAACCAGTCACAACCTGAACTGCGTTTGTCATCTCTGCTGTGGTTTAGAAACATGCACAAATTTTCATAAGCATGCATCTGGCAAGGTAATGAGTAGTGTTATCTCTTGAGCCTGACACAGTCCCCAAATAATGACAGCTCTGTATTTGTTCATTTCCTTTTTATTTCTCTAACAACAACAACAACTACAAATCTGCAAAGGAACTAATAATGCTCCTCATTACCAAAACTGAAATAACCAAAATTCCAAAAATGCCCATCAAAGTGGTCTGTTATTTTTACACAAAATGAAGATGTGCCAGAAACTCCTGAAAGTGCATGAGGGACTTTGTTAACACTTGTTGATTTATGTGGAAAGCACTGAAATAGCAAGTATTATAAATGCCTCAGATCGATACCGAGCTTGGCTTGCTGAGGCCCACAAAGGATGCTGGGGCTGGAAATCAGGAGCCACTGACTCCCCTGTCTGTTGCTAAACTGCTAGCTCATGTCTTTCTATTAACGTCGGTAGTATTTTTAGAAATGCTCCATGTTATTCTTTTCACTTACCCATTCAGATATATTTGTTTTCTCTGGACCTATTGGCTGAACTGTAGTTACTGTTTTCACCTTTTACAGCAAAAGTGACCGACTTGTAGAGATACTGCAGCATTCCTCTTGATGTCTCTCGACTGTAAACTAAGGTCAGGCTACCATAAAAACAACATCTGCTGTCCTTGCTTCTGTTTATCACTGTTTCTTAATCCTTAACTTTTACTAGGCCAATTAGTTTACTGTGTCTTGTCTGGTGCAGTTTGTTGAGAGAGGATGTTTTGTGCTTTTTAATTAAAGGTTAACTCAAATATCAGGGTTTAACAGCCTCTAGAACTCAATGTACAATATGCTGATCTGTCTGACATGGCTAATTATGCTGTGGGCTAATTAGTGCCATGACGGGTGCAGTGCTAGTGGGGGCATGATGGGAGAGATGGGAGCTGCGCCCCTGCATAGGGAACCTGTTTTGCTCGGCGATGCTGGGAGGAGCACAGCCCTTTTACACAGCTTTGCTCAGGGTAGAAACTAGTGTTGTGAAAGATCAGATGACAGCGAGCCTCATAGTTTAGCCTGATGCCTGTGGAAGATAGACATTTCTTCCCTGAACCAGCTGGGAATTTTTTCAGCAGAGCTTCCCCTTTTTTATGAGCTTCTGATGGATTGTCAAAACTGAAACTTTTCATGGCGAAGGGGCAGTTTCCCTTAGCTTCTGGTCTGAAGACACTACTGCCACGTCCACTTGGAAATGAGATCATGATGTTGTACTAGATCTGTGAAAGCATAAAAAACCAGGAGCAGTCCAGAAAACAAGTTGAATTACTGGGAAAGAGGATAGGAAGAGTATACTTGTGATGCTGTGTAAATCCCTGGTGTGCCCACATGCCAGACGGTCTGTGCAATTCTGATTGTGTGTCTCAAAGGGGATATGGCAGAAGTCAGAAAAGCCCAGTCATGGGCAGGGCATGACCAGAGGCAAAGCACAGCCTCTGCCCAAGGAATGAGAGGGTTTTACCTTGGAGAGGAGCCGACAGGGTGTAGGTGAGAGGGCCCTGTAGACACCCAAAAGCCGCGGGTATGTGGGGAGAGGAACAACAGCTCAATGCCTTTTCCATCACATGCTGCGCTGCAGGGACACAGATCTTCATGCAACCTACGTCTGAGCTGCAGAACTCCTGGGCACAGGATACAGTAGGTTCTAAAATCCCACAGCGATGTAAAAGGCACTGAGATTCTCAAAGCAAAAGCTACTGGGAGCTGCTAATTACAAACCCAGCTGCCATGGCTGAGGAAAGTCCTGGGTTGCAGGCTGCTGCCAAGGCAGTGTTCAGGGGCAGCTTCACGACATACTTGCTCTGCCATGCCCCTAGCACTGGCTTTTGGCAGCTGCCACTGGTGGGACAAAAGGTGAGATGAAGATTTGGTCTAACCTAGTACAGCACTTCCTACGCAATAACTTTTTGAAATTCCTTGCTGGCTTTTTTTTTGATGCTTGCTCAGCAGAAAGTATAAGTTTTCCAGAGAGAAAGTTTTTGTTTCGAAGAACCAGGTGGTTTCAAAGAACAAAAATAAATAATTGCTGATATCTGAATGAATGTTTAGAAATTATTCTTTGCACATTTTTCCTCAGTATCAGGGAGATGCTTTGTAATCCACAAGCAGGGCTGTGTGAGATGGTCAACTGGGCATGTTGGAGGTTTCTCAATTACTAAACATTTATCTTTTAAAAGTCTATTAAAAACCGTTTGAACACTCAGTAAGAAACGTTTCTGCACAAAGGACTGTAGTTTGCTTGAATGGGAAATGGAAGAAAAGAATTCTCCCTTTAAAGAACTGTTTTTTCAATGCATGTACCTTTTTCTACATGTACAGTACCCGGAACTGCTACTAGCTGAACTGCCCCTCAGACATAAAAATATAAAACATACCAAACAGTAAAAAACAATTGTGTAAACTGGAGAATACAAGAATACAATTCTTCTCAAAAAGTTGAACTTACAGGGTACCTAGTAAAGAATTTTGCACTGATTGATTGTAAAAGGGAAAAGATACAAATCTGCCAAAATGGGAAATCCTGTATTCCCTGTAGAATCAAAACTTTCTCTCAAATCCAGCATGCACAGAAGAGGTAAGGCTCTAACTGCTGTTACAGTGGGGTGAAGAGAGTTTACTATAAAGAACATTAATGAAGCTATCAAAGTTGCAGCCTCATAAACCCAGGTCAGGCTACCTTTGTGGCAATGGGCACAACTCAGGATCTGACATGAATTAGGGAAGTAAGCAGTTAGGGAAGCCTGTTGGAAGCAGCTGTGAATACATATAAATTGTAACTTGCTAGATTCAGCTAAAGCATCTCTCAGACTGATAAGAGAGGAGACAGAGGCAGGATCACGTGCTGATATTCTCATCAACATGTTGCCTACTGGCCTTGTTCAAGGAGCATGCTACAGAGTTATTTTCCTCTAGGAAAAATCCTGAGGGAGGGTGAGCAGGGTAAACAGTACCTGCCTCACCAAGGGGACGGGCAAGGCAATCCCTGTGGAGTACAGCCTGCAATTAAAAGCCTCTGTGACTGGTGAAAAGGAACAGAAATTACTCTATAAACTACCTCCTGTCATCCATCTATAGAGAGCATCCTGCTTTCACAGATTACAAGAAACAGGGCCACCCATCTTTTAATTGCTGAAGGATACTGCATGGCTTTTAACTGCAGGGATGCGAACAGTTGAGGCTGCTGTTTCTCACCCACGCAGGGTAGGCTCTGGTGTGAATCCGTCCCATGCTGACTGTAGCACAGGTCACTTGAGCAGGCATGGAGATGACCTAGGAGCCCAACTAACAAACGCCCCTGGGATTTACTGCAGTGAGCTGTTGTCTGTGGAAGAGTCTTATGCAAACATCATCCAGGTTTGAATGTGCAGATCAATGATGAAAATCTTGGTGGTGGATGGCAGGGTTCACTGCTACTGTGAGGGCTGGTAGCCAGCTGTCCAGAGAAGCACAAGGCTATGGTCTGGTCACTGAGATTTATGGTCTTATGTGATGCACTTCTGAACTGAAGACAGATAGCTGCCAATTGCAAAAGGAAGGTGAAATGTCCTCCTTCCTAATGGAGGAGGAATTTTCTTCTTATAACATTTTGCAAGAAATAATGATGCACCAACAGAGGTTTTCTAGACAACTCTCTGGTGCAGTTATCTGCTCTTTCAGGAGCTGTACGGAACATTTTGTTACTCTAGTTAATTACTGAGTCCCAATAGTGTTTCATGTTTACATGCAAACAGCCTTTGCTCTGAAGAGTTGATGGGTTTATATATGGACAGTGCAAACATTCAGCTTCCCTAGTGAAGCAAGACGCTCACCTGTAACATTTCCCAGGTATGTTGTGTGACCAGGTCTGTAGTTCTGGTAACTGCTACAGAATTCTGGTTATCTACAACACCCATTTTTGCTTTTATTGTAAGTCCCTGTTTCCCTCTTTGTTTCCTTGTTAAACCTTCTTTTTTCTCACGTAGCGTTCACTTTGAAACACTGGGATTTTTTTCCTGTGCTTTTATTTTTTTTTACAGCACTGGATAATTTCCAGTTTCTTATCCCAGGCATTGACTGTACTTTGCTTTTTATGTATTTTCATGGCATTTGTTATGTTAGGATTCTTGGAAGCTCTGTGCTAAGCTCTCACCTTACCAGAAGTCCCTGCTGGGAAGACTCCCATTGGAAACACTCCAGCTCCTTGAAAGAACGTGGCTTTGTCCAACAGGTGTCCACCTACTCCTGGTGGCCACACAGCAGGGACAAGTTGTGCTTAAGGATTTGCATACTGGAGCCTTCATCACACTGCACATTGTTAAAAGGTGTGGGGAAAAGGAGGAAAACTGGGAAGATGAAGGACAGTGACAAGGAGTAGGTGGAGGCCTGATGAAGCAGAGCTGATAGGTGATAATGACTGGTAACATTAGAGGATGAATGAGGGAAGAGGTAAGAAATGAGGGAGCATCTGGAGATGGTCTGATATCTTTGCAGCAGCTGGGTGTCTGGAGCGATGCTAGTGCTGCCAGTGGGCAAACAGGACCCAAGGGACCACGGCAGCAGCTGCTGACCATGTTGGGCAGGTGGCCTCAGGAGAGGAGGAAAGTGGCTGAGCTGTGCAATGCCCTTGGCCCGAGGCCCCAGCATGGAAGGTGCTCTTTCCCAGACTTCTCACTGCCTTTGGATGCCTTTTCTAGGCTTGCGGGTTTGGTCTTTCTCCTGGTGTCATTTCTGTTCACTGTCTGCACTGGTTTCCAATGGGTAGGTCACCACACCTCTTCTTGTGGTGCAACAGAGGCTAGCAGCTTGCCCCAAGGATGTGCAGCTCTCTTCAGGGTGGTTCCTGGCACTGCCAACCATGGGGACTGAGGAGTCTGTCCTGTGGAAGCACTGCGCTGTGCCTGGCCCCTCTCATAGCCCTCCCTGGGCACCTGCACTGGCCTCTCTTGGAGAGAGATGGGTTACATGGACCTTTAAGTCAGACCAGCAGTGGCTGCTGTTATGGTTTTGTAACTAGGCCATAGGAGTTAACCGAGTTATTCCTACCTCAAGAGCTTAACTCCTGACACATCTTTAGAGAAAGACAGGGAGTTTTGATTTAAAACATTGAGGTGAGAGCATTGGCCTAGAAAATTGCTCTATTGGTTAATTACATTTACTAACTTTTAAAAAGGAGCCTTTTTTTACTATGAATTCAGCTGGCTTCTGCTTCTAGCCATTTGATCTTGTTAAGTCTCTGCCTGCTGAAGAGTTCTCTGCGAGTAGTAATCACCTCCACATGCAGCTACTCCCAGACAGGGAGCAGGTCACCTCTTAACCTTTCCTTGGGTAAATTGACTAGACTGTGCTTCTTTGGTAAATAGCTTTTCATCATTCTCCTTGTTTTCCTCTGAGCTCTTTTCAATGCTGCAATGTCTCCATCATGGAGGCTCCTGGCAGAGATGTGGGATTCCATAGTGGCTGTACAAATGCCATGTATAGCTACAGGGTAACACCTCCCTACTTCTTCTGGTCATAGTCATGTGCTTATTACTTATTTTGTTAGGTATGCAGGGTTAGTGGGTTAACCTGCTTGACTCTGAACCTTTTTGAATCCTGACTTTCCAAACTATGTCTGTATTTGTGTGTCTTATAGCCTTCACTCCTACATGCATCTCTATAGGCATAATGCAACATATCGATATGAAGTTGTCTTACCATTGGGATACAGATCTGACAGTAGTCATGACCTGATCTATTCACCATTCCACCAGTTCTGCCTCATCTTCCAAGTTTTCCAGCTGTATGTTTGTCATCATCTAGAGGAAAATACATCAAATAGCACTGGACTGTGAACAGACTCCTTTGGCCCACCAGAAATGCCTCCATTTATCATCTATCTTTGTAGCTTTGAGATCTAGCAGCAGGCAGACATCCAAATATGGGTCTGCCAAGCTGATACACAAAGGTATCTTCTGGCCAAGTTTGTACTGGTGGGTAGGGATTATCCAGTGTCTGACTTAAAACTGGACTGAAAACTCTGCTGAAGTAATGCTTGGTAGAGATCCAGGATCTGTGCACTTCATAATTCATTCTAGTCTTCAGACCACGGCTAGTCCCCTGTGGCTGATTAACAGTAATTTTCCAGGAGTTAAACTACGAAGTATGTTACAAAGGCATGCTTAAAAAACAAACAAACAAACAAACAAACACCCAGGAAAAAAAAAAAAAACAAAGCAGAGAAACAAAAACCCCAAAAAGAGACCTACAGACATTCCTGGATTTGGTAGCAGCAGAGTGAGAGCTGTGGTGTCTCTAAGGAAGACATGAACATAGAAATGCAAGCTTGCTAGGCTTGCGTCTCTGTGCAGGACAGAGACACAAATTAGGCCAGCGTTGCCAGCTCTGTGGGATGGGTTGGTTGGTTGGTTTGTTTTTACACCTACTGATCTGAGTTCCTTGCCCAGCTCCTGTGCACTTCATAATTCATTCTAGTCTTCAGACCACAGCTAGTCCCCTGTGGCTGATTAACAGTAATTTTCCAGGAGTTAAACTACGAAGTATGTTACAAAGGCATGCTTAAAAAACAAACAAACAAACAAACAAACACCCAGGAAAAAAAAACAAAACAAAGCAGAGAAACAAAAACCCCAAAAAGAGACCTTCCTGGATTTGGTAGCAGCAGAGTGAGAGCTGTGGTGTCTCTAAGGAAGACATGAACATAGAAATGCAAGCTTGCTAGGCTTGCGTCTCTGTGCAGGACAGAGACACAAATTAGGCCAGCTGTTGCCAGCTCTGTGGGATGGGTTGGTTGGTTGGTTTGTTTTTACACCTACTGATCTGAGTTCCTTGCCCAGCTCCTGGGACTGCCAGCCAGGTAGCTGAGGCCAGGAGGGGCAGTTAGTTTTGTCCTCTGCCCTTCAGCTCCACAATGTGGGCATGAAGCGCCCGGCCCAGCCCCAGGCATGCTTCTCCCTCTGCCTGCTGCTTTCTGCACAAGGTACGGAGGGTGCAGAGGGCAGCCTGCAACTTTTGCTGAAAGTAAAGGTTTGGTGGCTCTGGCAGACCTAAGCAGGCAAAAGCCCGCTTTGAGGCAAGAAGGGCAGCTGGCACACTGGAGAGTTTCAAGACAGAGAGGGGCTGGGAAAGATAAACAGGTAGCAATACGAATGGGGAGAGTACCATCTAAGGATGAGCAAGGGTGCTGGACCCTGTGTGATGGAGCAGGAGGTCATGGGGCTGAGGGAGCAGGCTGGGGTTGGTGGAAGATGTTGTTTTGAGCTGGAGGTTGTGCTGAAGGAGTGGAAAACATCCACAGCATCTCATGAAATAATCCGGCACCTCTGAATACGTAATGCTTTTATTCATGCAAATATCCCAAGAAACACTTGACAGAAAAAAGGCATTCACTGCAGGAAAAGAGGGAGTCCAGACAGCACATAATTCAGCCAAAATTCCTCCATCCTTTCAGTGGGGAGAAATAAAAGAAAAACTAGACCTGGGTACTGAGAGGTGAGCATTTGAACAAAGGGGAAGTTCAATGGGTTTGTGCCATCGAATGATTTATATCTTCTCAGCTTTATTGTGGTGAAGATAATAAAATAGAAATAGGTCACTGTGGTTTAAAGGTGAATGATTGTTGGGAGGTTACATATACTGTGTTTTTCTTAATGTATTTACTGAGAACTTCACTGACTCTAGGTATTTTGTACATATCAGTACTTTTTGTGAGGTCTTATCTTTTCTGTGACAGCTCAATTATCTATAAAGTCAATGCAAACAGCTAGGGCTTTTTTCTCTGTAGACATTTAGTCTCGAATTACTAGTCATCAAACTGGGACCTGCTGGACTTTTGTGCATGTGATCTTTTCACCTCTCCTGCTTCTCAATGAGCTGTGGATTGACTGCTTAAATACAGCTATTTTTGTCTTGTCTTTTTTTTATACCTATCCTGCAATCTGAGTTCTTCCACAGTGATAAGAACTCATGTTGCTGTTAAAATGAAGCTCAGACAATCTGATATGATTGTTCATTTATCACTTGTGGAAATGAATTTCCAGATAAAACCTTGTATACTGTCCTCCATTCAATGGTGAAAAAGCAAACCTGAAGAAATAATAATTAAAAAAAAAAAAAAAACAACACACAAACCCGCACAACAAAGCCCTGCTATTTACTGTGGAGTGTTTCCTAAAGGCAGCAAAACCCCCCAAATGTCTCATTAAAAAGATATTCCATATCTCAGAGGCAGCATAAACATCCATATGATGTGGCAGTTTCTATAGTGACTACTCACTTTCCTTTGAAAGCTTGCTAAGCAGTCAGACAAGACCAGAGCTACTGGCTGAGGTGGTGTGTAATTATTTCCCCCCGCCCGTCCCATCCAGTCCCCAAAATACTGAATACACAGATTTTCTACCCTTGAATTAGAAATGCCCCTCCCTGTGAAAGAGCCTTTGTTGCATGATAGAAAGGAGGGGGCGGCTTCACAAACAGCTCAGCAGTGGTGTGGAGAGCAGAAAATTAGTCAACTAGCTGAACTGGCTTCTGGCTTGTGGTCTGGCATTTGGCTGGCTCCAGTGGGACCCTCGGTGGGACCACTGTCCCCCAGGCATGCCATCCCTGCCTCTGAAGCATTGCAGCTGTCTCAGCCTCTCTGTCGTTAGAGGAAAATCACCAAGCAGAATAACATGAAGAACATTAACAGAAGTACAGTGTTACACTTTGGCTTCCTGAAAACCTCTGTGCTATGCTGTGGGGTGACACAGAGCACAGTTACAGACCTTGGGAGAGAGATACATGCTGGTAGTTTCAAGGAAAAAGAGAAGAAAAGAAACCCAGAAAAGCTGGGGTTTTTTATCCTTGAAGCCCTTTGTTCTCTTCCAACATCTTTGCCCTACTTTTATTTGATAGGTGTTTAATAGCAACATTTTTTTGCTTTGTGATATGAGCACTTTATGGCAGAGCACTGAGTGAAATCACGTGCTTGATTCCTGCCTGATTTTTATGAATGCCTTGTTGAGCACTAATTCCTAGAGAACAGAGAATCAGAGACAGGCTCAGCAGAAGATTAATTTTTTTTCCCCTCGTGGCTACTCCTACTATATTAGTAGTGTCCCCCTTGACGTTGTCACTCAGCCCTTCAAGAGCTGCCAGACAATCGCCCATGGCTGACTGACAAGAAGTGGGTATAAGCACTTTAGTCATGGGGGAAAAAAAAACCAAACCACTTGGTGTTCAAAGAAATATGACTCACCTGACAGCACAGGCTGCAGTAACATTGAGTTTAACTTCATCTCTAAAGCAACACTGCTCCAAATACGTCCTGGCAAGTTCTGAGTAAATAATTCAGTGGTGCATGATTTATTTGTTTTGTTTCAGCTCTCCTGCTTACAGAATGGTGGTGAGACAATCCTGATTTCCTATCCTTGAGTTTCTCAGTGAAGTTTCCCCCTTCTTCCTGAACTCTGGATTTATGGCAAACATTTTACTGTGAGAATTCAGTGCTTAAGACTGGAGGCACATTGGCTAGAGCATCAATCAACGTGGCTTTGCTCTGCTGTGCTTTGGGTTTCATGCTTCTTCTGGATGGATATAGCTTGTGATCAAAAGCTTGGGAGATACTTTTGTTCAGAGAGGGGTGTTTTGGGTATCAAATCTGTGAATTTAAAATTTGATCTCTGCAGGAACCATGGGAATAAAGTGAAATTGCACCAA
>NW_008825104.1:1988082-2004739 GCF_000699105.1 Pygoscelis adeliae
ATAGTCAGAGAAAAACATGTGCATACCTTTGTTAGTGGCACTTTAAAAGATAAGTTGGCACACTGATCGTGAACTGTTCTTGTGTTCTTCTTAGTTTTATTGTTGCTGAGTGATGTTCCGGTGCTAAAACTGAGTACAAGTATGCTATGCCTTTGGAAGGACAATCCTGCTTTTGATGTATTAATATTCTAATATAGAGTAAGACAAAAGCTTTGAAAAGGGAAAAGGGATGCTGCAGGGTGGGTTTTTGGCCAGAGAAACATCATCAAAATTGTTGCTGCTCTTAACGTACAATGCACTTAGATAATGTTTTAATTTTAAAAAAAAGTGTGCTATCAAAGTAGATCTTAACTGCCTTTAAGTTGAGGAGATTGAGTTGTGGATGAGATTATGATCTCGGTAACTCATCTTCAGTCTGATGCGGTATTTTGCTTCTGCATCTGTGACAAATCCAGCTGTTCTAGACACACTTCATGAAGAAGAAACATAAATTAACATGGTGTCCCCACATAAATACTGAAGAAAGGGTGACAACCAATGGCTCCAGAAATTAGAAAAGCTAATTTTAATATCTGACTCTGCCAGAGACTTTCTCTGACACCTTGAAGAGACCCTTGAAGCCTGGTCAACACGAAGCATCTGTGGTGCGTGGTCTGAGCTGCAATACTCTCACTGATGTAGCAGTCCGTAGGGCAGGGTCCAAAAGTTAGGCTGTCATAAGGTGCTTTATACTGGGATGGCTTATTGACTTCTCATTATGGGTACAAACAACAGTGTTCATGGCTGGAATTCTCAGTATTTCTCAGAGCTGACCTCATTTTCTTCTGTGGGATCAGAATCGAGGTAATGCAAGCTGGCTTTGAATATCTAGCCCTACAATGTCATTTCAACATTACTGCTAGCATTAACTGGTTTGTTTACAACAGCAACAGAAAATGCCATCTGCATCATTTCTGTGACTTCTATATTGTCATTGTAGAGATGTTCGAAGAATATAAGTAAATAATTTCATACCAAAGTTTGATGGTTTACTACCAGCCAGGGTTTGTTTACAGATTGTAAATGGATATGCTGAAGAAGTCAGCCATGTGATTTATTGAAATTTTTATCACTTCAGCTGATTTTAATTGAGCACAGATGCATTTGTGAGATTTACATGCAGGCTGGAGAGGAGCTTGTGGAGACCTTGCGTTTTTTTCATCATGCACAGGCAGGCTTTTGTGTGAAACAGCATGTTCATCTCAGAAATCACCTTCCTGATATGTATCCAGTCTTCTCAGGAGACGAAAGCAGCAACAGACCTTGCTGTTGTGACTCATTTGATTGCTCTGTAACCCCATGCTCTCTGCTACGTGGGAGTGACCTGCCACTTCAGCATTTTCTGTGCCTGTAAGGAGTTGGGTTTCCTGGCTTGTTTCCTCCCTGGTCTTAGCCCGAGTCCCTCTCGCAGAGCGTAGCGTTCTGTCACCCACCGGTGCCCAGACAAGTAGTGGACTGGGCAAGTTTTTCTCTTGCTACTTGAGCCTGGCCATGCTGATGACAAATGCATCTACACATTTCTAACATGTAGAGAGGAGCGTTGGCAACTTTAAACCCTCGCATCTCCCTTGGTCTAGGGTCTGCTTCTTTCCATCCCAAGTAATGCCTTGCCCATTGCGTTTTCACATCTTTCATGCTTCATTTTGCAACTACAAGTGCTCGCTTTCAATGAAAGCTCACTTGTTCTGTGTTGCAGAACTGAGTTTTGAATCGCTAGCAAGGTTTTGTCATCAGCTGAAATCAGAAGAGAGAAAAATGATAACAGGATTTTTCAACTTACTGAATGCACCTTTGCAGGTTGCCCTGTGCAAATACGTCCCTTCACAGGGGGTCATAAGGTTGCAGCGACCTTACAGGCAGGTCAGATGGCATGCAAAACAGGCAACACTTGCTTCAGGCAAGGACAGGGGAAGGTTGTATACACAATCTTGACTGATGTATATCTGGTGGGGGGGAGGAGGGTTCATTAAAAGAGCACTTTGCTGAGCCACAGGTGAGCATTGGGGCCCCTCTGTATGCCATGTTGTATGTCACGAGGAGGATCCTGGAGCCTGAGGGTCATCAAACGATAAACTTATAAGAGTCAGGAGGCACACTCACTGCTATGAAAGCTCCCTCCTCAGCAAAATCTTAATTGTTGCAGAGAATAGTCTGAACCAAACTCTGAGATGCAAGTGGTTGTGAGGGCAGAGGAAATATGGAACGAAAGGTTGTGGCTAGCCCACCAATGGGAGTGCAGGAAGTTACATATGCGACCGTGTTACTGCACGTCCTGCATGTACATGTACTGCAAGTACATGTACCCAAAGATGTCATGTCCCAAAGCTCTTTTTCCTGAAGTATTATAAGAAACTCTGATATGTCTGGTATTAAAGAAATACCCAGTATTATAAGAAACTCTGCTTGCAATGACATTTGCATCACGCAAGTGGTTAAAATGCCCTGTCCACAAATCCAGTTAATTTTTAGGCATCGGAAAACTGTTCTGTTCTGTTCCAAATAAGAAAGCAGAAATATTTGTCCTGGATTAGATGGAAAGATGCAGTAGCTGGAAATATCCTGGTATCAAAAGAGGGAGTTCCCAAATTGTTAATGAGACATCATTTGTCTCAACCGATAATACTTCCAAAATTGTTTACATACTAAACTAGCAAGGAAGTTTTATAGCTAACTCTGGCTATCTGTAGATAATTTTACTTTCTTAACAATGAAGCAATATTGTTCTGTATTGTTGGAGATATTAAAAACCTGACTGGACATGCTCCGGGGCAACCTGTTGCCCCTGACCCTGCTAGGGCAGGGGGTGGGACTAGAGGATCTCCAGAGGTGCCAGCCAGTCCCCATGATTTTGTGACTCGGTTTTTTCCTAATGCTAAAGCTGCTATTGATTTTTTTTTCCCCCACAGAAATAAACAGATTTGGTAGGTGCATCTGTCATCTGGGTTTAGTGAGCAATTATCAATTAAATAGAAAATTTAAAGAGGGACAAATAGGATTTTAAACTTAAAAGTATAGGGACTAGAAAGAAAACCAAGGCTGAAAACAGTAGGTTAAAGCAAAAAGACCTGAAATGAGATTATTCATTCTTTGAAAAACACATCAGAATATGCTAACAGTAAATCAAGGGAAACTGAGGCAGCCCAGGATGGGCCCAGTTTGGTAAAGCCAAGGCCAGAGCTTTTTTTTAAAAAAAGGCAATGCTTCCATGTAGACAGAGGGCATCCTACTGAGCCACTGTGGGGTGCTGCAAGCCATCTGCTTTGTTCATCTCCATCCCGAGCTTTGAGATACTGACGCAACTGTCTGCTTCATTCTTTTTCATTGGCTTGTCACACTAGCCACTTCCACGTATGGGGGAAAACCCTGATGGCAGGTCATGGCTGGAGGTCCAGGGCTGGTTGACCTACTGGTCCTTGAAGCGGCAAAGCTGCTGTTGGATACAGGGGTCCTTCCTCCAGTAAAGGCATTGGCGGGATGGCTGGGGGAAGGTAGAGGGAGTCCCACTGGGCCATCAGTTAGCATGACTTAATTGTGCCGCTGGTCTGCTGCTGCTAATGCTTAATTGGCACTTGTTGGGACTATACTATGCTAGACCTTAGCCCAGGTGACCAAGAGTAAAATCAGACATTGCTTTTAATTCAGCATTTTCAGTTGTCGAAAGAAATGTGCCATTTTTCATGGGTAGGTGCCGATTATAGGACTTGCAAAGGAATAAATGCAGTAAGATTTCTAAGCAATTATCCTGATCGTTAGAGAGGTGAATGCTCATGAAGCCACTTCTGAAGTCACTGGAACCAAAGGAACAGGAGCTAAATATGTAACTCTTCTTGCCGATGGCACCAGTAGAATGCGAGATCTGTCATTTTCCTTGTGTTAAGAATAAAAGACAAGTGGCTTTGACAGTCTTGATTAAAATCCTACCCTGGAGCAAAAAAGTAGGGTTCAGACTCTTGAATTGGTGATTTCACTTTGACCAATATCTCTGTAAGGCCACCAGTTCTTTTATCATTTCTCAGTTATCCAGGATACTTTGGCTGCATTGGCCACGCGAGAAATGTGTTTGCATGAATCCTCTATATGGTGAAAAGCTGCAGAACTGTAGTAGCTGGAGTAACTGCAGTGAAACTTCATCTCCACTTGTTGTAAATAGATCCATGCCCTGGAATAAATGCTGCACAGGGTGAAATTTCCATGACCAGCTGTCCACGGCAAAACGGCCAGCAACAAGTCTAATGCAGCAACGTGTCTTGCAATGAGATTTTGTTGTGACCAGATGTCCATGGTAGTGATTTTATGATGAAAAATATGCAGGAAGAGGACAAAAATCAAAATGGCACTCTGTTGTTCTTGATGTCTGATGGATGTTTGCAAGAAAAAAAATCCTTTGTGGGAATTAAATTAGAAAACACTGACATGCATCATTAAATTTTAACACTCAACCCTAATAAAAAGGGGAATGCTAAAGGAAATTGGGCAAGTGACTGATGCAGGCCTGGCACACCTCAATTCATTTAAGGCAGCAAGATGACTGGTAAGCCTGAAATGCTCTGTCAACACTACTTGAATTAACTTGCCAACTCCAGCTCTTCTCTTGCTCCTGCAGCTGTGCTGAGTCCAGTAGCCAGAGTGTGGATGCTACTGCCATGGGAAGAAGCAATGCTGGCCGATGCTGTGAGGACTCGGTTTGAGACCGTTCCTCCTGCATAGCAAGATGTCCTGCTTCCCTCTGAAGAAAAGGGTTGGAAGTGGGGAGGAGGTGGTGAAAATCCTCTTCCATCACAGCAAGATTTATTGATTCTTGAGAATGTTGCATTTTATAGTGATCTGCTTTTTCCAGTTAATGCAACTTGAATCTGAACCCAGAAAATTTATGATGGCTTTTTAGATCAATACAAGCCTGCCCAGAAGCACATTGTTTATGCAGTGACAAAAAAAAGGAGAGGAGAGAAGGTTAGGTATTTCAGCTGCAGAGCAAGGAACAATAAATATGCTTTGGAGGTGAAGCCTAATTTTGCTATGAGGTGATCCAGCTGTTTGAGACACCAAGAAGAGATCACAAAATATGCCACAGCCTACAAGTAATTTTGTTTAACTGCAAACAAAAATTTTGAACAAGGACAGCATTGAAATAGTACCCTTAAAAAAAAAAAAAAAAAATCTCATCTCTTTCATGCATTGCCAGAAACAACCTGTACAGTTTTCTAAGGGAAGATAAGCATTGGCCATAATAGCACACCTGAGTTCTGAGGATGAATTTTCCACATAAACATGTAGTTTACACATTTCAGAAATCCGGTCTGCTACTGAGATCTCAATTCTTCTTTGCCAATGGGCCAGTCTAGGTAACTTGTCTAGGTCTCTACCAGACTTCCCTTCACCCTCGAGGCTGCATCTCAGGATCTGAGAGGTAAGAATACATGTCCTTTTAAGGCAAGTTATATCATAATTGTCTATTATGTTTTGGGGTGGGTTTGGGGTTTTTTTTTGGGGGGGGGGCTGTTTAGATCAGACCGTTGCCTGACATAGCCTGCTGAGGCAAATGAGAACTTATACGAACAGCTAGAAGAGTCCTGAAGGCTCCATACATTTTTTAGTTCAATTATTTGTTTCAACAGGGTGCTGTATTACAGCCATAAAAATAAATGCACTGCAGTGGGAAATACTGCAGTATACGAATAGTGATTACATATGGTAACCCTCCTTGGTATCTCATACCAGATGGAGTTGCCTGAACAATAGTGTGTGATCAACAAATGGTTGAGCAGTGTTCTTTCTTAATTTTCATTTTTTTCCCTCTTCCTTTCATAGCCATAATGATGGGCACCCACATTTTGAATATCTCTTATCAAGGGTGTAGAATTAAGTGACACCCCCTCCCTACTCCTCCCTCTCCTCACCCCAGCTTAACCTTGATGAACTAGTGTTGCTCCGAGCCTCCAATAAACTCTGGTAAGCATGAATTTCATGTTTTACTAGGTTGCAAACTTAACTCTCAGTTGCATGGACCACACATAAATGCCACTGTCAACTTCTTCACTGTAGTTCTTGATTATTTTTTTTTTCAGAAACATGTTCCAAACATACCTATCACAATCTCAAAGCCCTCCAAATCCAAACCTTCAGGTTCAGTAAAGATGCTGTTGTTGTTCTGACCAGTGCCAAGGTCATTAGAACTTGTATGAGTTGTCAATACTTGGCATGTAGGTTGCAGGAGAGCCTAAGCACCAGCTCAGTAGCCAGGTAAATAAGAGAAGGCATGTGCCACTGACCTCATTGCCCATTTTTCATGTTTCAGCCCTTTGCCACTCTGGAGGCTGTGCCCATTTGGGGAAGCTGCCATGAGGTTTCCATTCTGCTGCACCCAGAGGAGCAAAGATATCCATCTGTGGCCCGTGATGAGGCCAACTGCACATGGCCTTGCCACTACACACATCCAGAGCATTACCAGTGGGGTGGGAGGCAGCAGGCAGAAGATTGGCTTAACCTGTTGTTGCCTTCCACAAATTACTTAATCCAGTGTTGGCTTCCACCTAAACCCCTGGAAAACTCTGCAGTCTCCTAAATGGCACTCTCAGGTAGAACTTCCTTAGCCCCAAGTCTGGGTTTGAAGAGGCTTTTGTTAGGGGAAAATCTGCGGCAACAGCATACATACACAAGCGGTCTCATACCCATCCCATCCTCCTGCTGGTAAGTGTACTAAACGCTTTCCCTTGTCAGGGGCACTGGTGCAGAACTCACCCTGCTCCGCTCTGAACATAAGATACATGCATTTCTTAAGCCGAGAGCATCCTTTAGGTTCCTGGGAAACAATGCATATGTACGATCCTGAGTGGCTGGGGTTTAATGAATTGCTGAAATAAAAGCAAAATGGCTTTTTGCCTCTGTTTTGTAACATGTGATGTCCCAGCACTGCAGTTGGGTCCTTGCTGCCAAACACTGCTGAGTTCTGGAACTCACCCAGTCCCTGTTCGGCTTCTGAAATGCTTCGTGCAAGAACCTAGGATCCACTGAGGAGTCTAATGGGCAGTAAAGATATGAAGAAAAGGACAGAAATACTTTTAAAAGACTGAAAAGTCAACAAAGAAATGTGTTAGGGAAACATCAGGATGTCCATTCCCAACAGGCCTTTTTTTTTATTTCAGTGAGTGTTTGAAATGTGCTTGGCCTTCCAAAGGGAAGTTAGGGTCCTCCAGAATAAACTTCTAATCTCTGGCAGTTTATGGTTTTCCATCACTGCTTTCCTGATACAGCTGCAGTGGATTGCAAAGCATTTCACAGATGCCAAGCCCCTGTGATTCAACCCTTTCGCCTGACAGTCTGCAGACAAATGTGTTCATTTTCAATAAAGGTCATAAGTTAAAGGGAAGCAGGAGAGCTATAAAATGAAAATGTATGCTATCTGAAACACTGTGACAGAAACAATATAGAGCAGATACTGGTAATGCAATGTAAACATTGGATGCAAGCCCAGTAACAAAGCTAGAAAACCAGCATTTCAGCTAGCAAAACCCTGAAAGAAGAACTGGAACTATGGGAAAGGGTTTTAAGCTTGTCAGCCTCTGTTTTGCCCCGATGGTTTGAAATTGCAGCGGTAGGGGTTCTTGTTTCGAAAAGACATCTTTCATCTCTGTGCTGCCAGGGACAATGAAAGGCATCACACACTTATTTTTTTCCATGGCCACTTTGAACAGTGAGACAAATCAGAAGGGAAGGTGTAGCAAGGACCTTTGTGAAAGTAAGGGTGAAATGATGTGGGATAATAGGTAGTGAGCTGGAAATGGGCTTGCAGGCCACTCTCTGCAGAGCCAGACCTGCTTTCATTTGTTGCTGCTTTGTGCCAGAGGGGCATTTCCCCAGGGAAATGTCACACGTGTGTGTGTGTGTGTGTGTGTGTGTGTGTGTCTATGTCCTTGCTTTTCTTATTCAGCTTTCCCAGGAGTAGCCCACAGGTGACAGCTGAAAGCCCCTAGTGGAGATCCCGGTTAGTGGCCCCAATTTTGATTGGGGATGCTCACTTGCCAAGTTTGGAGTTTATTTAATGTTTGATCTAGAGGTTATTTGCTGCTTATTAAAGGTTAGACACTATGATGTCAGTATTTGGACTCAGTTGCAAAAGTTTAGCGTAGAATTATTAATTATCGCTAGTTTCTAAAAAAATGTTGGTATATTTTCGATTTTATCTCTCCAAATGAATGGTAATTGTGTCTGCTGTGTTTCACTTGGGATTAGTAACACTTTGTGCTTTCATCCAAAATAAATCTGAAATAGCTTCACTCTCTCGATGCTTAAATGATTGCCCAATTTCAGTAGTGTCACTCATTGCTCATATTTTGGATGAAAACAGAGCCTCCCCCTCTTCTTATTTTTGCACATTCCTGCCTCTAAATTTGAGCTGGTGAGTGGTAAAGGTCAAAATGCCAGCGAGATTCAAACTGATATTTGAGTTCATGTGCACATAGGCTGAACCTTCCTTTATTTCTGCTTTCAGAATTAGCATTTCTGAATGTGTGCCAACTAGGAAGTATCTAACAATGAATGTATGAATTTGAATGAACGAATACCCACTTGCATGCAAAAATACATGCCTGTATGTTTCGCATACAGTTTTAGAGGCAGGAGTTTAAAAACTAGTACTGAAAGTAGAACCTTAAAGTAGGCAGAAGTGGCAAGAGGCTGGAGACAACTTGATGTAATGACTATAAGGAAGTGCAGAGCTGTCATGAAACAACATCTATGGTACCAAAGTTGACTTGTATAAGGGTGAGCAATAGCAAAATTACTATGGGTTGTTCAGAGAGTAATGAATTTCAAGTTTTTAATGCTGTGTCAGTTATGGAATATACTATTACATGGCCAAAGGGGGTTGACATGAACAGTGATTAAATCTTACGACCCTTTAAGAAAATTCAGTATTGGAGATGCAACGTGCCAAATCTGTCGCTGAGTGTTATGCTAGTCTCCCATTGACTTTTGTGGCAGTTCCAGTTTCAGGGTGAGGGCAAATGGCCAAGACCTCTGAGGCAGGTGGCAGTGACCCAAAAAATATTAGAAATAGAAAAATAGGAAAATTTTGTTATCAAGCAACTTTAGGCATGTTGGGATTCAAATCCTGCTGCTATCTTTTAATGGGTCTTTGTGAGGGATACTCTAGGAAGTACTTCATCTTCAGTTTTAAGACCCCTCAACAATGGAAAACGAGCAAACCTGAGAGTCTCCAAAGATTCTGGCAGATGACACTAAATACATTGATGGAAAAAGAGCTCAGAACATCGAAAGTTAAGTACAATGCTTTTGAAATGAGAGGGGTAGAGTATCTGAGAAAACTTTAGGGGGCAGGGCAGGCAATAGGACTCATCTTCTTGTCACCACACCCAGGCAGTGTGTGAGAGCTGCCTGGGCAATGCCTTCTCTGAAGCCCTACAGTACGAATGCTCTTACCTTAGAAAAGACTGCAGCGACAGGCTTAAGATCCTCCCTTTTCATTAATTTGTTTTTGCAGCTTGTCCTGAGATGCTATTTATCTGTTGATTTTGTTTCATGCAAGTAGGGCCTCCATTGCCCTGATTAGCTGATTTTGTAGAGCTTAGGTGCTCCTCTCACGTGGCGCGCTAGGGTGGAGGGTATTGTTTCATTACAGATCCACTGTGACTGGCAGTTTCCTGTTTTCTTGCATTGCTCCTGAGGGTTGTGTTGCTGATTATTTAAATGCCCTCTTATTAGCAAACGTCCTCTTGTGTTGAGCAAGCAGACATCAACTTCATTAACCAAAATTTCCTCTACAAATTTTGGCAATTAGAAAGTCATTAGAAAGCATAGACAGCAAAAAGTAAGTTAAAAAGCTCTTTTAGCAAAATGGGAATATTAAAATAATCATTAAAAAATGAGAAGAGGTTTGATCAATTTTGAAAGTCCCTGATTCATCACAAAAATTTTTGTGCTCACATTCTCCCTACAGTAGGCATGCAAAGTAATAGATAGTGGTTGGAAATGACAGCGTAGACAGTATCTAAGGCTGTTGAAAAAAAAATGCATCTTGGAAGTGTCTAGTTAGGAAAGAGAAAAGGGGGAAGAGAGGAAAGTGGCATTGAGAGGATATGAAAGATGGGTTGAACAAAGTAAAAATCAAATACAGCAAGACAGAAGAAAGCAGCAGAGATGGGAAAGGTGGCATTTACAAAACCCAAACCCAAGGCTTTCCTGCAGGCAGAGGCCATCTATGAGGCTGCTGGAGTAGAGGAGGGTGTCCCTCCACTCTGTCACGGAGCTCACATACTTATTTATATGCAAGTGATGGAGACTGTTCCTTTCCTGTTGTTAAGGAATTAGCAAGGGGACCAGCTCCCAGTGCTCACCCAAAATCCGCACGGGCCTGTGCAGGTATCGTGTCCGCTGTAGTCTTTCAGATCTTGGTATTTTCTCCCACCCTGGCTTTTAAAGGAAGTTTTTTGGGGCATGAAGGAATACCTTGGGGAAAGAACAGTGTCAGGGGCAGGACATCCTTGGTTGCTTATAGCTGAGAAAAACTGGAAGCAGTATGTTTGTGGCCTTACGTTTTGTGGGGCCCTTGTGAAGCCAAAACAGTTCTGTGGAGTGTAAATTAGCAGTCAAAAATATAGATGGGGCCATTTCTGAAACATAATAATAAACATATGGGGCCTGAATTATTCAGCTCTATGTTTTGCCTTCAAAACTCATAGTAAAGCATCACGTTTGCTTACAAAACCCCCAAATCTACAAGAGTGCGAATGGAGAGCTGCTCTTGAAGTCAATTCACTTTCACTGCTGATCAGTCCATGCAACTGGAAGCAAACCTGGGCTACCGAGTTTGGCATCTACAGGGCTGGGAGACCCTAATATGCCTATGACCCTTCCTGCTCATTCATATTTCAGAGCTTAGAGCATGCTTCTCTGTGCTTGGAAGAGAACAGCTTTTATAAAAGCTTGGCGGGGGTGATTGAGACATGTGGGTGGGAGAGGGAAAAGTGGGAAAACCCCTTTCCTCTGGAAGCCAGCAGCCCAAGGAGCTGTGGGTTCAGCTCCTCCAGGGAGAGCACTTTGAGTCCAGGTCCGAAAGTTGTAAATGGGAACCGTAGCCATAAGAGTGAAGATTACATCATCCACTACATTTTTAGCCACTGCTTTATTTTAAGCAGCTACTTGCAAACATAATTTTAAGAGGGGTTAGTCAATATGTTTGTTTCCTTCTGATACTAAGCTGAATAAGCAACTCATGCATGAAATATAGCAAGACTTGTTAATTTTCCATTATTTCTGCAAAAAGATTTCCCCACATAAACATCCCCAAGTTGTTTATTATAATAATTAATAATGAATGTGCTGAAACCTGAATTTGGATTTCTGTTGCTACCTTTCTCTCATGAATGTCCAGGTATACACTTTTAATATACCTTTAAAAGACTGTTCATCCTACAGAACTCTAATGTGTAGATACATGCATATAGAGGGATGTGTTTGTGTGTGTGTATATTTGTGCATGCGTGCAGAGATAGCGCATGCATGTAGATACACGTATTAATCTCTCTACATAGCGTATACGTTATATATCTATTTAAAGAACCACAGTGCAAGTGTACAGTGTATATTTTTAGCATGGCTGAAATGCAGCCATCACGATGGAGCAGAAGGAGGACCATTAACAAACCATTGTACAGGAAACAGCAATTTCAGCCAAATGCATCAGGCAAATTCTCACTCCTTTTTGAAACCCAGTGCTACCTTGAACGTGAAGGTCACGAGGAGGCAGGTGATGAGTTAACCTGTGTGCACAGCTGATCTACATGAACACATGCTTTATCCTCCTCTTCATGCATCTATTTGTTTGGGGCAATTATTTAATTCTATTATTGGTGGAAAAACGCTGGCCTTGAATACTGCATAGTTCATGCTTTTATAGGAAGAGCCAGGACTGAGCCAGAGAAGTACATTTTCATCTGTCTGAAGTAGTCTCTGTTGTTTTCTTTCAGATTTCTGCAGCACCCAGCACCAAACTGTTCACCCTGGATTTGGGCTAGGGGGTAATGATGTAACACAAATGAATAATGATAATAATGATAAAGTATTCCTGAGTGTAGATGAAGCAAAAGTGAATAATTCAACCAAAAAAAAAAAAAAAAAGAAGAACAAGAAAGAAAGATTTTCCAATGTAAACACATACTCCTGGCCAGGTGGAGTAAGTAAGGGCTTGTGACCCCTGTGTGAGTATGTCTCTGCTCTATATAGCACAATGTGCTTGTTTCTTACATTAGGAAACTGTATCTTCTTTTTCCTGGCAGACTTTCTTGAAGACTGGGGAATTAAGAGGTTTATGAGTTCAGTGTGGCTATGAAAGTAGGGTGAACTGCACTGGGAATTTTTATTCCCAGCCCCTTTGCAGTGTTTTGGGGGATGGATCCTCTGCTGCATCTGAGCTTTCCCAGGGCATTGTGTGGGGAGCATCCCCACACACATACACACTAGACTGGGAACTGGGCAGGGTCCAGCCTCATGTCCCAAAAAAATCTGCACGAAAGCACTGCCTGGAGGTGTTACCCAGACTTCCAAACTTCTGCTGGCCCCCTGGGTGCACATCCAGGGAGACCACAATATACTATGCATCAGGCATCACTTGATACTCATGCCCAATACTCTATTGTTGCCACTGGTGGAGCTTCAGCAGGGACCATGTGGGGGAAGAAAGGCTATTGTCCAGCCTGGCTGCAGCTGCAGGATGAATGCAGGGAGGATGGGCAGGGGGCTGCGCAGCCACTGGGGTCTCCTGTGCTCCCGGACATGTGCGGGACTAGTGTGCATGGGTGTGTGGTAACACAGACCACATTTCCATACCTCTCCCTCCTTATCCTGTAGAACAAAGGATGCACCTCACTTCAGGCACACAGCCACTCAGAGGGTGGGGAAAAAGGGATATCCTTGGAAGGCTGCAGAATAAAATGTGTCTAATACAGAAGATCGATGTGCAGTGGGAAAAAAGTGCATATAGGACTGCTATTTTTCTTATCTTTAGAACCACACTGCAACTATTATATGTTAGTATACTACATACAAGATCCAGGCAAATAAGCTTGCTTCTGATTTTTTTTTTTTTTTTTTTTTTGTAAATGAGATGGTTTCTGTGCTATAGAAGCTACTTTGAAGTTAATCAAACTGTATATAAAAGGCTGGCACACATTTCATTTTAATATGTTATCCTATTCTATATTTACTGTAGCTTCACATACAGTAGGCAATGCTGATCTCATATCTACCAGTACGAATCCAGAATAACTCCACTGGCTTTGATGTCAACACATGGCAATAAGAATCTGACAGCACAGTGCGCTCATTTATTTACCAGCTGTCACCTATTAATTGTTGGTCACATGATCCTAAAATATTGCTTAACCTTAAAAGCAGCAGGGTCATCCTAGTCAATCCTATGGCCTTGGGCCCAGGTTTTGCACATGTGTGATGTCATGCACGTGCAGCAGAACTTCTGACGGGACCTCTGTGCCTACGCAGAGCCATCCTGTGAGCTTCTCAGCAAGAGCTGGTTCTGGGTAGCACGTCAGGCTAAGCTGCTCTACCCATATTAGGCTCATTTGCCCTGCCTGCTGTGGGCAAGGCAACTAGCATCAGAGCAAAAGCTAGGCGCTTGCTACAGGAAAACCTTCAAATTGTTGGATTTTTTTTTTTGGGGGGGTATGCATGGAGATGAGATGGCACTGGGTAGAAAAGGCTCCTTACCAAAGAAGAAGAGATTTTAACTTAGCATATAGCTAAATGCATGTATCTTGCCTGATGGCTCAAAAGGCCATTCTTGTCTGAAGCCCTTGAATTCTGAGGAGCAGGGATCAGTCAGCTCTTCAGAAATCTCTAAGTCACTTCAGAGCCCTCAAGACCCCCTTTTTAAAAACCCTGGCAGATGGGTTTTCTCTGCCCCATATCCTAAACTTTGCTGAACCACTTCTGGCAGCTCAACGTAGTCTCAGAATAGCATCACAAAGTTGAAACTCTGCACTGTTTCTTATTTCATGAATAAGAATTTGAGAAGCACTGCAAATATTAGGACCAAATCCAGCTCTATCATGATTCCTCCATGAATTTTCTGACCCGACTGCTAGTAAACATTGTCTGTATGTGCAATTAAATAATGCCTGCTAAAGGGATGGGATTAATAAATTAGTATAGATCAGTGCAATGCCTTTTGAAAGCAGTGCCCAGTCTCACACTGATGCGATTGGCTCTGGACAGTAAGACAGTAGCAATGTTTTTTCTGACAGAAGAAAGACTTCTCTGTAATTCTCCTCCTCATACTTCATTCTGGTGCATCCAGATGCCCACCAGCCTCCTCCTGTATCCACTGAAAAGCAAGTTTTTTGTACATAAATGAATAAATAAAAGATCTGGCCAATATTTTGGAACCCAGATATTTCATTTATTTTCTATTACTTTAATCCAGAAGCATGACACAGAAGCTGTAGCTGCTGTGAATCAGTGTGTCACTACTATGATATGAAGCATATGTCTGTGCTTTGAAAGAAGGCAGCACTCCTTTGTATATTTTTTCCTTTTGCCAGTTGTAGTATTAAAAAAACCCTTAATTTTTATCCCCCATGCATTCAATATGAAAGGTAAACATAATGTATCAGTAAAACACAATATGATTTTCCATTTTGACAGCCAAAGGATATCTCTTATTTATAGGTAGATCTCTGTATGCATCTAACTTTTTTTATTATTGCATTCCCAGCATAGCCAGCTGAGGCAGGAATGTGAACCCCAGTGACATGAAGATGTCTGGTGTTTGGCAAATCAAGTGAATGACTTTACTACATTGATAGTGAATAAAGAATCATACCATTGAAGAGTCTGTGTTAAAGGGCTACTTTTGAGTGAAGGAAAGCAAAGTCTGTAAGGTAATGATTAAAGAAAAAAGAAAAAAGCACAAATACTAAGGTCTCATCATGGTTCAAAGTTATCATTGAAAATGAACAAATAGTGAGCCTTCACCACATCTGTGAGCTATTTGTTGTGTGAATTGACAAGTACTACATACACCAATTCCAGTACTCGTATGCAAAAAAGTGCTAAATGACATGCAAAAATGTAAGTAAAATGACAATGCAAAGGCTGTGATTCTATCTTAAAAGGAAAGGAAAAAAGGGACCTACAAAGGCGGGAGTATGGAAGTGTTCCTTTCCAAGACCTTAGATCATAAGCTCATGACTGTGGGGTATAAAAATCAAAATTGCAAGGAATGACATGCCACAAACATAAGAAATCCCATTATCAGCCTCCTGGGATATCATTAAACTGATTGAGGACAAGATCAAAATGGTCTGGATAGTCATTTTCAGAGTTATACTGATAACATCCATCTGACAGCTCCAGCATCACCCAGGTTGCAAATTAAAGGGGAGCTGTCAAAAAACATCTTATGGAATCTTAGACCATTGTTTTGTGTTAAAAGCCTATACTTATACAAAGTAAACTTTATGTCACTTTATTTTTTTCAAATGCTGAATGCTGTTGTACATACATATCAAGCATGCAGACAGCCTTAAACCATATTTTAGCTCAGCCATCACCAGCATATCCCATTACTTTTTGTTTCAGTGGGTTTAAGTGAAGGCAAAATGATACCCATGGCATATGATTATTGTTTGGTAAATGAAGTCTTGGCAAAAGAAGGAATGGAATATTTCTTCTATATTTATATTGCTACTGTAATATAAATTCTATATTCTATTCTATAAATACATTAGCAACAAAAGGGGGGCTAAGGAGAATCTCCATCCTTTACTGGATGCAAAGGGAAACACAGTGACAAAGGATGAGGAAAAGGCTGAGGTACTTAACACCTTCTTTGGCTCAATCTTCACGACTAAGACCAGCTGTTCTCTGGGTGCCCAGCCCTCTGAGCTGTAAGACAGGTATGAGGAGCAGAATGAAGCCCCCATAATCCAAGTGGAAATGGTTAGCAACCTGCTACACCACTTAGACACACACAAGTCTATGGGGCCAGATGGGATCCACCCAAGGGTACCGAGGGAGCTGATGGAAGTGCTCACCAAGGCACTTTCCATCATTTATCAGCAGTCCTGGCTAACGGGGGAGGTCCCAGTTGGCTGGAGGTTAGCAGATGTGACACCCATCTACAAGAAGGGCCAGAAGGAGGATCCAGAGAACTACAGAGCTGTCAGCCTGACCTTGGTGCTGGTAAAGGTTATGGAGCAGATCATCTTGAGTGCCATCATGCGGCATGCACAGGACAACCAGGTGATTAGGCTGAGTCAGCATGGGTTTATAAAAGGCAGGTCTTGCTTGGCTAACCCAATCTCCTTCTATGACAAGATGACCCGCTTAGTGGATGAGGGAAAGGCTGTGGATGTGGTCTACCTAGGCTTTAGTAAAGCCTTTGACACTGTTTCCCACAGTATTTTCCTGGAGAAACTGGCTGCTCATGGCTTGGACGGGCATGCTCTTCGCTGGGTAAAACCTGGCTGTATGGCCGGGCCCAAAGAGTTGTGGTGAATGGAGTTAAATCCAGGTGGTGGCTGGTCACAAGTGGTGTTCCCCAGGGCTCAGTATTGGGGCCAGTTCTGTTCAATATCTTTATCAA
>NW_008825104.1:2004945-2011070 GCF_000699105.1 Pygoscelis adeliae
GCCTGTATCAGAAATAGTGTGGCCAGCAGGAGCAGGGAAGTGATCGTGCCCCTGTACTCGGCACTGGTGAGGCCGCACCTCGAATACTGTGTTCAGGTTTGGGCCCCTCTCTACAAGAAAGACATTGAGGTGCTGGAGCGTGTCCAAAGAAGGGCAACGAAGCTGGTGAAGGGTCTAGAGAACAAGCCTTATGAGGAGCAGCTGACAGAACTGGGGTTGTTTAGCCTGGAGAAAAGGCGGCTTCTCGCTCTCTACAACTACCTGAAAGGAGGTTGTAGCGAGGTGGGTGTCGGTCTCTTCTCCCAAGTAACAAGCGATAGGACGAGAGGAAATGGCCTCAAGTTGCACCAGGGGAGGTTTACGTTGGATATTAGGAAAAATTTCTTCACTGAAAGGGTTATTAGATTTTGGAACAGGCTGCCCAGGGAAGGGGTTGAGTCACCATCCCCGGAGGTATTTAAAAGATGTGTAGATGTGGCACTTAGGGACACGGTTTAGTGGTGGACTTGGTGGTGCTAGGTTAATGGTTGGGCTCAATGATCTTAAAGGTCTTTTCCAACCTAAACAATTCTATGATTCTACGATTTTATGTATTTTCCAGTTCCAGGTGCCAGCAGTGAGAGGTAGACTACTGAATCACTATTCTGGATCCAGTGCCCTGATTAACAAATACTTTGCTTGGGCAGTGAATATAAAGGTATACATTGGGTATCACACTGGAAAATAGAAGTGAACAAACATGCCTTTAAAACAATATAGAAAACATTCTGGTAATTTATCTCATAAAACCCCACTTCAGTTAATGTCCCTTTGCTATGTCCCTGCCAAACCATTTTCATCTGAAGCAAAATAATTCGATTGATCACCATGGCACTGCTCTTATTTTCACTAATGGACCTGGGGATAGCTCTGGTCCTCATCTATAGTTGTACTTACTCAAGCCTGCAAGACCTGTTTCGGAAACTCAGAACTGTTATGTGGCTAAAGTTGATTCTTAACCAAAAGTTGACTCATCAAAGTGGTTGCTGTGCTTTGATTAGGAAAAAATAAGACCCAGTAACTGAAACAATCCAGGATGAGAGATCAGAGTTAGGGTTATTATTAATTCTTTTTTTGGGATGAATGTGTCCATGACAATACCAAAAAAGAGGCTGTATGGCTCTTACTTTATGTCTGTTCTCATTCTCCTGTTCATTTTGGCAGAATTTGGCCCTTGGTTATCCATTAAATTTAAGAGGCTATAGGAGCATTACCAAAAAGAAATATTTGGCCCCAAACAGATAGGATATTCCTAAGTGAAGGGGTTTGGGTTTTTAGGTACTTACGTATTTTGGGCGGGCACACATTTGAGACTTTTTAGCCTGTTGGGGGGTTGCATGTAATCCACAACTTCGGCTGGAATATTCTTTATTGCTGTTTAGCAGCATATGAAGCCATGCAATGTCAAAGCTGTGCAGTGCCTCCTTAGGTATAGAGTGAGGTTCACGTCCCATCTTGGGGCTGTTCCATGTGAGGTAGCCCAAAAGCGATGATATTGCTGTGTGCATTGTACAGGCTGTGTGCTTTGTCAAGGAGATGTTTCTTTCTGCGCAGATGTTTCTTTTCACAAGGATGATTCTTTCTGTGCTAGCTGCAACAATCTAAATAAAGCCATCCAGACTACAAGCATGTGTGAGCTGTGAAGATGCATAATACCGGGTTTCATGGAATAACATAGCAGTGTTGGGCTGGAATTTCTAACACAACTGGGGACTGTTGAAAATTAGAAAGTAAACTGTTTTCAGAGAAGTAGTTCAAAAAACCATGAGAATTGTTCTAGCTATAGAGCAAACAAGGAACAAACTTTACTATCAGACTCTGCAAAAATTCTTTGTCAAAACCCACATAGTTTGAATTACCAGACAACCCGCTTTTTATGGTGATCTTGATGTCAGGATTGCTTAGATTTTCCTCATGTGTTGAAATAAACAGACAATATTCCTGTCTGCTAGTGACTACAAGGGAGCTATAAGCTCCTTGAATAAGCCTTCTCAAAAAGTGCTTTGGCCAAATTCTGCTTTAGAAAACTACAGTGAATTAAAAAATTGAAGGGGAAAAAAAAAGAATTTTAAAGTTTATTTTGATTTGGTAATTTTTAGTCTTTCCTCAAAATTTTAGCTAATTAGTTGGTTTTTAAGATTTCTGCACTGCTCCGAATGTGGTATTTCTGTTCTCAAACTTACTGGTGACCTTATCCTTAAAGTTACCTTTAACTCTATTTTGTCAGCTTGACACTCTGCTGTGTTCTGGAGTAACCTGGGGGCTACTTGTCCAGTCTCAGATGCCTTCAACACTCTGGTGGAGGTGATAAAATTTACCACTGTTGTAGCACTTCTTAGAGTTTTTTACCAACGGTGAATTAAACTAACAGCACTGAAAATGATGGCATTTGAAAAATCCAAGAGAAAGGGCTTAAGAAATTGGCTCTTGCAGGAGAAAATCTGCATGATTTATCTGATGATAAGTCATGGCTGAGTCTTTTTTCATTTAAAGTATAGGATATTGGGAATTTAATTATCATCTAGGATTCACCTAAATGCATTTACCTTCACAGCTGATTTCACAGCAGTAGATATGTGATCTTTGTATGGAGATGGATTTTAGGTTGGTCCCTGTGTGATAAATATAGTGCAGGAAAAGGGGCTGGGAGACAATGGTAATATGTAGTTCATCAACTATTTATATTTTTCAAGACTACAAAAACAGTGATTCACTCTATTATACCTCAGAAAAAGGCTGAAGCTTGACTTCTTGTTTCACCTTTCAGGCCGTAAATGGATGCTGACAGTAATCAGCAGACGGTGCGTGGCTTCTGAGCATGCCTAGTGGGGAGGCTTGTTTTTTCCAAAGCACAGTTTCTATCTTGAGGAGAGAAGCAGGGAGCTGAGTTGTGCTGCATCACTCTCCTTGCAATCTGTTCTGGCACAACTCCCTGTGCTGTGCGAGGGAGTTCAGCCATCCTCCAGCATTGCCTTCAGATAGGAGTTAGGACTAATGAAGACTGAGGACTGAAAGCGCTACAGCAGAAAGAGGTGAAAATATTGACATGTTTTTAGGAGGCGAAGGATGAAAATATTGTAATACACAGCCCTTTGTTTTGTACGAGACTGATGCTGGAATGCAATACTAACCTGTTTTCATAGCAAGGTTCACGTGAGAAGCCTCAAGGTCCCCCATTTCGCTGGTCCAGATAAAATGGGAGAAGAGCAAACAATACAAAGGAAATCTTAAGTGCTGTTGTTTGAGAAAAGCAACCTTCCTTGCCTGCATCGAGGCTACTCTCTGTCTAGCTTAGCTGATTGTAAGCTTTGCTTTATCATCACTGCTGAGCCTCCAGTTGGATGGGGTCCTAGAGCTAAAAGCCTGAAACTTCCAGAGAAGGAGCACATTTGGCAGCAGTTGCTGATGGTATAGCATCTTTCAGGGCAACCTGCTTCTTGAGCAATCAAACTGGAAATTTCTTCAGAGCCTGGTGGTACAGACTACGCTTGTCTTCTGGAACCACCTGCAGAGCTCTGGTTTTTAACCAGCTTTTGAGCTCATCATGCCACCAAGGAGAATAGCACAGTGGGAAAATCTTCACTTGTCTTCTTTTTTTCCCACTCCATTCCCCATTTATACTTTATGGAAAACTTCATGAATGGCACTTTCCCTTGGGCTTACAATAGCAAATTAAAACTTAAAGCAGGGAGTTTGCTGTGTTTGTCTGCGCTCTCCAGTGTTACACACCATGCCGAACGTTTTAATAACAAGGAGAAGCCATGTTGGGCTGGCAGCAGTGTAGTCACAGGCTACATTTCTTCTAAGCTGCCAGGGAAGCAAGAGGCAGCGTAGCTATTCAGGGCAGGGCCAAAGGTGGGAAAAGGAGAGCTGTGATAGCTCCACTTATCTTGCACAGCTCTGCTCTTGGAAACACAGTTCGCAAGCCTCTGGTGACAGTGTTACTATAGAGACGATGCCCTGTGCCACTCGCCCTTTCACTGCAGTCAGTAACTTGCATGAATGAAGTCTGCCAAAAAATTTCTGCTAAGTGTTTTCTCTAAGATGGAGGGTTTATATGACATGTAAATATACATTCAGATGCTCTCCTTATTAATCGTTACACAGAAATTTTGCAGGTTCCTGATTTCCCAAAGTGGAATATCAGCTCTGCTTGAATTTTTTCTTTCAAAAGATTGATTTTAATTAGAGGTTAATACTGTACTCCCCCAACCTGTGTATGGGTTCACAACTCTCTGTCTGCAGCACTTATCTATTTTTGCTGCAGCCCAATTATTGACCAGTTATGCTGATTTTTTTTTTTTGGCCAGGTAATTATTTTACTAAGTGCTACATCAAGTACAATACAAGCAAACCAACAGACCATATGGTCACAGGTAAGAAATAAAATGGCATCTTCTGTCCCCAGCTGGTCCCTCTGCTGTAATCCACCTGACCAAGGCATGTGCAAGAGCAAGCTGTTGTTAGACGGCCACCTAAACTGGTCTGCTGCTCAGCCAGGCAACCGAAATTACCATTGCATGTTATGAATTCCCTTCTGTGTTACAGCGAATTGCAGAGACTCATGGAATTTGAGCTGTGTTTCCAGCTGGGTTTCAAAGGGAGTGGGACTGGTGTGATCACACTGTCTGTCTGTCTGTCTGTCAGCTTCCCTCCTTCCTCCTCCCTATGACTTATGGACAGGTTTCAACCAAGTTTGAGAGAGTGGATGATGTAGCAAATACAATTAAGTTCTTGCACATATTATGAGCATTAGTGGCAAGGGAGAGAGAGACAAATTAGCGTCCCTGTTTCAGACAAGGGCAATAAAATGTGATTATTATATGCTGTTTGGCAGTAATCTGTAGCTAGCCCGTGGCTGTATCCTGCTCAGCTGTGTGTGTAACACCTGGCTAGACTCAGTAGGCATACTCAGGTGGCAGTACCACAGAAAACATGGCAAGGGAAAGCCAGGCTCATTGTAGCAGGACTGAAATAAAGGAGGCAAAAGATGGCAACGGGGGCTGAAACCATACTTCTTAGAATATTTAGCATCCTGTAAAGGATAGTGCCTGATCCTGCAATCCTGTGAACATGAGACTCTGCTTTCATTTAACAACAGTTTGTAGCTTACATGTTTTTTGAGAAAAGGTTAGAAACAAGACCTGTGGGTTTCAAAAGGCAAATTAAAAAACCTAAACAAACCCAACAAACTTTAGAAGTCTCCCTTCACGGCCATGGTTGTGCAGAGGTTTCTCAGTGACTGGCCATACTGCATGTTGGGTTTTCCCCCTTGAGCCTCACTGACCATGCAGACAGTTAAGCACAAAGAGAATGTGTTAGAAGACCAGGGCTTTAGTCAGCAACTAAGTACTTTTCATATTTTATTATATTATGGGTTAAACATCAGAGAGGGTGTATACCAAATAGAGGACAACTGCAAAGATGCTCCAATGCTTGGGTTGAATACGTGACCAAGAAATTGTTGGGACTTGGGAAGGCTCAAAAGTTGCTATGCACTTTAGTTGCATTGAATTGTGTAATGAGTGGGAATTTATATTTCTCTACATTTTATTTGGGAATTATCTTAGAATCATAGAATCATAGAATCATTTAGGTTGGAAAGGACCTTTAAGATCATTGAGCCCAACCATTAACCTAGCACCACCAAGTCCACCACTAAACCGTGTCCCTAAGTGCCACATCTACACATCTTTTAAATACCTCCGGGGATGGTGACTCAACCCCTTCCCTGGGCAGCCTGTTCCAAAGTCTAATAACCCTTTCAGTGAAGAAATTTTTCCTAATATCCAACGTAAACCTCCCCTGGTGCAACTTGAGGCCATTTCCTCTTGTCCTATCGCTTGTTACTTGGGAGAAGAGACCGACACCCACCTCGCTACAACCTCCTTTCAGGTAGTTGTAGAGAGCGAGAAGCCGCCTTTTCTCCAGGCTAAACAACCCCAGTTCTGTCAGCTGCTCCTCATAAGGCTTGTTCTCTGGACCCTTCACCAGCTTCGTTGCCCTTCTTTGGACACGCTCCAGCACCTCAATGTCTTTCTTGTAGAGAGGGGCCCAAACCTGAACACAGTATTCGAGGTGCGGCC
>NW_008825104.1:2011174-2018757 GCF_000699105.1 Pygoscelis adeliae
CCAGGCAGCTTTCCAGCCACTCTTCCCCAAGCCTGTAGCGTTGCGTGGGGTTGTTGTGACCCAAGTGCAGGACCTGGCACTTAGCCTTGGGGAACTTCATACAATTGGCCTTGGCCCATCGATCCAGCCTGTCCAGGTCCCTCTGCAGAGCCTTTATACCCTCGAGCAGATCCATACTCCTGCCCAGCTTGGTGACACCTGCAAACCTACTGAGGGTGCACTCGATCCCTTCGTCCAGATCATTGATAAAGATATTGAACAGAACTGGCCCCAATACTGAGCCCTGGGGAACACCACTTGTGACCGGCCACCACCTGGATTTAACTCCATTCACCACAACTCTTTGGGCCCGGCCATACAGCCAGGTTTTACCCAGCAAAGAGCATGCCCCTCCAAGCCATGAGCAGCCAGTTTCTCCAGAAGAATGCTGTGGGAAATGCAGTCAAGAAAAAATCTTGATTTACTATACATTCCTCTGTGGATCTATGGCATATCTATTATCAATCAGTTACTTAGTCTGTTTTCATTTAAACGTGAATAACAGATTTACAAGGCTCCAAGGACAAAAAATATTAGAGAATATAATGCAGGGAGAAAACAGTGTTGGCAGTGGGATATGTTAGATGCATGGTCTTTTCTGCTTTCAGTGTCTATAACTGAAATACATGTTGGCATATGTACAGCCAGGATTTTCTTTTTTTTTCATGGATGTCTCCAGTAAGATTCCTTTGCCTATAGGAAGCCAGTGGGGAAACTCCACTGAAAAATTAGATTATGCTTTAAATACAGATATGGGTCTCTAGCTTTGGGAGCACTTCTTTCAAAATCTCTACTCCCATGTTCCCAGAACTTGACACAGGCCTGACTTACATCAGTTTATGGCAATATTTTCAGAAAACATGTTCCTTTTTACACTGACATGAAAGCACAGTAAATCCTCTCAGTGCACACACGTCTATGGGTGTTCACACACGTACTTGCATTTGTAGATGCTCACCATTTTTCTCATCCTGTACGCAAGGCTCAGTGCATGGGAGCAGGTGTCATGCTGAGGTTGCAGCCAAGTGCCATCTCTTCACAAAGCTGCTGGCTCCTGCCTTGTCAAGGAGTGTGTGTGCAGACCCATAGGACAACAGGCTGATCAGTGAGGTTGGCCCCATCTGGCACTGGGCTCCTAGGGCTTGAGAGAGCTGGGGACATTGTGCCTGGAACCCAAAACCTTAACATAAAGCGGTTCAAATATTCCAAGGAAATACAACCACACTGCTTGGGTGTTTGTGACTGTGCCTGAATACAGCCCTATTAGCCTGAGACTGGATATGAATTAAACTTTATACGTATGGTCTGAAATCTATTAATGTTGTATTGTGACCTTGGAATATGTTACTATATTAGGACGAGCCATCAGGACTCTCAGGATAGAAATAATGAAGAAAAATTATGCAATGAGGATGAAAGGCCTTCCCACAAACTCTTGGGAATTTATTCAAAGATGACATGGTGAACAGCTGATCCAAAGGGCTTGGCCTCCTGTGAAATTCAGGAAGTAATTGGTGAACTGCAGGGTAAGGAGCAGAAAACTGCCAAGACAAAACTTTGCTATGTAAAAAGTGACTAATTTGCAAGAGTTGTTTGGAAGCTCTTCCAGGAATTAGACAGCTTGTCTAGAGGCTTTCCTCTGCTTTTACATCCTGCTCTGTTCCTATCATCAGGTTGATCAATATATTGTTTTAAAGAATCTACCATATTCACCATCAGCCACAGACTCACAAAGGGAGTAATGTCAATCTGGACCCAGTCAGGCCTCCTGGGTCAGGATGATCACTGCTCTCATTTAGTACTTAGCATAAAAATGGGAAAGAGCATGATGGGTTTTCTGAAGGGATAACATTGTAGAGAGAAGCAGCTGAGTTGCAGCTATTTGCCTAACCATGAACACTGTTAATTTATAAAACAACTCCATTCCAATTTTAGTTAGGAATATTTTTAAAGAAAATAAACCTCATTTGTAACTGGTGCATAGAATTTTGTGTTAATGCATTTACTGAATTTGCATTCTGAAGCTTAGAAAAAGTAGTACAAAATTATGTTCCAGAGGCAACACGCAAGGCAAAACTGCTTATAGGACCTTGATTTATTAGGAACAGAAAATCAATTTTCCTTCAAACACGTTATTGGACAGTACTTGTAAGCAGCCAAATAACGGCATGTTTATTAATGATTTTGTACGATGACTCACTGGTTCATTGTACAGATCTGGAGAGAGCTGAAAGCTTAGTAAAGTCCCATCAAGCTTTTTTCATCGAGAGCGTAAAAATGCATGGCACAATCTCCTTCTCTTCTGGAACTGGGCTAACTTTGCCTTTCATGCTCCAAGATAAGGATTTTTAGAAATCCAGCATAACTTGCATACTGCTCAGTACATATTCACTGTAGGCATTTATATCAGAGACCATAGCTAGAAGGCTTGTCTTTCTCACCTTCCAGTATAGTCAATGCGGCAGAGGGCAGGGGAGCTCTTGCAGAGTTCAGTTCAACTCCCCAGATGCAAATAAGACTTAAGTAGCCCTTCTTGCTACTCCGGTTGTCCTATGCACCGTAATGATGACAGAGTGGTGGTGCAGATCCCACCTTGAAAACAGGAAGAACTAAACTGCAGTGCTGGTATGTCTGAGGGAAATAATCTTTGTTGAAGAGATATGAATGCAGTAATGAATTATTCAGTCATTGTTTGCACATTTGAGGTACCTTCCATTATTTCATTAAATTTCAGTTTTGATACCAGTGAAACTTATTTGATAGAAAACAAACCTTTTATAGAATTACCTGTATTACAAAATGGCTGTGACCTGTGTGCTAGAGAAGCGGGTGATATTCGGTGAGAACAAACCCAAATCAATTTTATAGAACGAGGTTATGGGTCAGCATCTACCAATATGACATGGACGCAGAGGAAAAAAGACAAAGTAAATGAGCTTTCTTTCATCTAAAGTATACGTCAATGTTTCTTCCCTCAGGGCATCCTGGCAGTCAATATTTCAGGAAGCAAAATCAAGACATTCATCTCCAGTCATTTCATTAGCTACCTTTTTATTTGGACAGTTAAGTTTAGATGAAACTCAGCAATGAGACCACTGGGCAAGTGACAAAATGTTCATTCACTTCAGCTGGGCTTCCTTTATGCACCAATGGTGGATAGTCGGAATCTTCTAAGAACCAATGAGTTGTCATCAGTTGAGTACCCAAAACTACTTTAGCCTTCATTCAAAATTAGTAACTCAGTCACTTTCCATATACAATACAAAATTTTAACATTATAAGCTTAAGTTACCACAGTTAATTTTTTAGGCATCTAATCTAGTGTCTGAATGGAAAGGTTCAGCATCCTCAGTCCCCGCTGCAATGAGTGGAGGCAAAGGGGCGCTCCTGCAGAGCGCTGCCCAGTTAGGCTCCTGCTCTGAACACCGTCTCATCCTCTCCTGATGATACAAGGAGCAGGCAGAGATTTCCTTCCTAACCTAGAAACCCAAGTTTAGTGTCTTTCTTAGAGAGCATGACTGTTGCAAATATTCACGGTGCAGTTTTCAAACTTAACTTGTAATGGCTATTGTTGGGAAATCCTGATGTGATCGTTAACCAATGCACATGTATGCAGCTTAAGTAGTAACGCACAAGGACAGATCGTTATGTTAAGGCTGCAATGAAGACAAGAGATGCAGTTATTGTAGTCTGGACTAGAGAAATGCTACAAATTTTAACCTGATAGTATCCTGAAGCTGTAAAACAACCGGGCCTCAATTCTCATCCCATTAAAACAAATTAGACCCCGATTAGACCCACTGTGAGCTAAGGCTTGGAAGGGTGCACAAACAAATTTGAAAACCAAGGCAGTAACTGATTAAACTGGACATCAGAGGATGAAGTGTCCATATTGAGGCTATCCCGTTTTCTGGAAATGTAACCTTTTAGGACAGGTTAAGTCAATTAAATGCAAAAATCTTATGTATTTCAAAAAAGAAGACTAGAAGATATTCGGGTCAATTTACACATTGTTATAGCCCCTATGAAATGTTGAGCACACATTTAAATCATGTGGCTCAGGCACACCTTATTCCTTAGGCATACCCTACGCTTAGCCAAGGATGCTGCCTTTCCCTGGCCCTTCCTCCAAACCTGAAACACCTGCAGTCAGTCTCAGCTTATAATAACACCCACAGCTGCATTTCGGGGCTCTGCTTGGGGACTAAGGGCCTATTGTTATGCCTTGGGCCATGTGTTTATCGCCATCAGCCATTAAACCAGTAGCAATGTTCACCCCTGACCATTATTACTTAAGTCAATATCAGTCTAGTTACTAAGCAGATGAGCTTTTACCAGGGTGATTAGGATGTGATAACTGCATAGCTGCAAGAAAATCAGATCATTCCCTACCACTATCCACAGTATGTGTAAAAATAATTCTTTCAGGTGGTTCAAAGCAGTTGGCCATGTGCCTAACAGCTCACCTAGGCATTCTGGGATTGCATAATAAAATAATACTTGTCATGTCTTATTGCTTAATTATTGTTATCAGCTTCCAGAATTTCAGTAAACTGGGCGTACTGCATAATGAGGTTATACTAAGCCAGAGGCATTGTATCACAAGTACAAAGAGAGCTAAACTACTATATTGTACTGGATATACTATTACCCCAACACAGTAAACTTTACAGTCTCATATTTTTTCCTACGGGGAAAAAAAAAAAACATTTACAGTAGACTTTTCTTCAGTGTGCCTGGATCTTAAATTTTCTGAGAACAATGAACTGTCTGATACAATAAACTCCCTTTGTTAATATTATCACAGCATGCTTAAAATGTATCTGGGAGAGTAGATGAGGAGAACCCTCAGGCTAGGAGACAGCAAAAGGGAAAGCAAAAGGAGAATGATCGTCCTCTCACATTATGAAATCTCACCTTCACTTATTTGCATAGTGACAACATCTCCCTCTTTTTGAATCAATGACATCAAGGGCATAAATGCCTAAGGTAAAAAAAAAAAAAACCACCTGAGTAACATTAGCAGAAAATTCAAAAGCAAAATATACATGTAGGAAATCAAGCAGAATAAAATGAATGTAAACAAAAATCCAGAGAAGAAACACCTCTGGTTTTGCTGTTCTCTAAGAACTTATATCTACCTTTTCTCCTATATATTTCAAACAGCTTTCCAAAACCAAGCAAATCTGCAGTTTATAAATGAGAAAACAGGATAAGGAAGGTCAAATACATGATTTAATATAAATACATCTATGTGACAAATGTAAAATACATTGTTTCCCTTGGCAGGTGGGGTCCTCTCATTCTTTCAGAATTACCTAAGCTTACTATCCTCACTAAAATAAGATATTAATTTTTACTGCCATTAGCAGTAGAGAACAAATTCAGCTTTTGGAAGATGAGCTGGATTTTATTCTGGTTTATTTATCATCAAAAGAACTGTTAATTAAATTCTCAGGGCAAAATATCACTGTAGATGCATCAACCCAAAATAACTCAGCTTGGCTTTCAGTGTTTATTAGATTCTGGTGTATGTTTTCCTGCTCATGCTCAGGAAAAAAATAGCAAAACAAAACAAAACCCTAAAAAAAGCTTTTAAATGGAAATTTGTCTAGAAGCCACTAGAAAACAATTCTCATGGAATGAAAATTTTAGTGGCTACGCCTGGTCAGACAGCAAATCTCCATCTAACCTGGAGACAGGTTAGATGCCCCTGATTAGTCCTTGTGCACTTGCTGCTGGTGCAATAGTGGATGGACAGGCCAAGCCACTGGTGGCACAATGCAGAGACAGAGGAGGCAGGGGTCTGCAAGCAAGCTGGAGAAATTTCTCCCCAAAGACATAAGTTCAGAGAAATCACAGTGCACTAAGTCTGGAAAATGCTTACTCATGAAAGCATCCCATTAGCTTTTGGACTTGGAGCCAGAGCATGTTGGCACTGCTTGAAAAGAAGTTGAAGAGCAGCACTCTGTATAGCAATCCTGCAACGTGATGCTGTGCCCCTGCTTTGGACAAATAGTCCTGTTGATTACAGAAGGGGTTTTAGTGTGATCTGTAGGTGCATGGGAATCTTCAGCTGCCCTCTCAAGAGAGCTATAGAAGGCAACTCAGGAAATTTAGTCTGTTGTCAATAGGTTTAAATTCTCACTGTGGTAATCTGCACCTCCACAGGACAGCCCATACATTTGATAAAGGCTGAAATTGGATTAAAATCATAAGGAGTTGTTTGCTTAGTCTTAAAATCCTGGAGGCCATCAGTGAGTGCAGTCAGTATTGGTCACCTTTTATAAGTGCCCAGAGGAGAAAATGAGAGCTGTTGCAGGGATCCTGAGAGTCAGGAGGTGCTAGAGGTGCTGACTGCGTGGCCAGTGCTCTGCTCCATGGGGAACACGGACGACCATTGCTACAAGAAATAGTTCTGCTTGTCTGACAGGATGAAGTGACTCTTTTGGCCAGTGCCCATCTTGACTTACCCTTTGTGCAATGCCTTGGATTTTGCAGGGTTGAGGCTGAAGGGGAATTGTGCCAGAATCAACCCTCTCCCCTTTCTTCCCCAAATGATGAATTCCCATCCCACATCTGGGACACTGATTCTCACCAGAAGAGCGCATGGGAAGAGAAGTGATCAGGTTTAATGTTTGGTTAGATTCCTACATCTGTCCAAATCTCTTCCTACAGCTGCCCATCCTTTATTTATGTAATTACTTTCCAAATTCAATTGACAATGCCATGGCCCTCTTGCTAGTCACCTCTTTGCTCTTACTCTACTTTTCCCCCAGTGCCCACAGCCTGAAAGCAGGTACTAATAGGTATTATCACAGAAAGTTGCACAGTATCTGGGGCATCTTTCTCAGCCAAAATAAACACGACTCCTTCTTCATTTCACGTTGTTCTTAGTCAGAAACTTTTCCTCTTAAAAATATTTCACAGTCCTTGACATTTACCCCTTTTCTGTGCTGGATGCTAGCAGAACATGGGCTTTGCCAGTCAGCAGTGCCTTCAGAGCCAGACCAGCACGCTAGCCACCTAACTCAACTTTCTGAAAAGACAATGACAAAAAAGCTTATCATCAACCCTGATCATGCTTGGAGCATAAAACCAAAACCTAGACTTCAGAGAATATTTCTGAGGGAGAAAATAGCTCTTTGTCCACTTTGTTATAACTTCACTAATGTCCTTTGTACTTTGTCTCCCAATCTTTTCTTCTATTCATGACTCTTCTCAGTACTTTGCACTGTAAGGTGGTTTTAGCAGTTTTCTCCTAGATATAGTTGTACTGGTCCACCTACCATGGTCTTAATCTAGTTTTCTATAAAAATGGCCATGGACAGCTGCATTATACTCCCCACTGAGTTTGTTAATATCAAATGAGATTGAGACACTAATTGAACTGAAGGAAAATGCTGTGGTCAAACTGGAAGCCTGAGCCTACAGCTTTGAGATGTTGGAAAATGAAAAGGTAATCAGAGACTCCTCTGGAGATAAGCAAAACTTTTCATTGATTGAATCATCTACAATGATTTTAATGCTGTTTGAAGTAGAAT
>NW_008825104.1:2018808-2024171 GCF_000699105.1 Pygoscelis adeliae
TCATAAGGAATTGTTTGGGTGCTTTTTCTCAATGATGACAAAAGCTATTGTGACTGAACTTACCCAGTGCAAATCCTCCAAAGAAAACATGCAGTGCTTGTGGTAAGGATGTCCAGATAAATAACGCTGTTCCCTCAGTTTATTAGTAAACCTATTTCCTATCACAGAGTTGACACATTATGGTTTGCAGAACTGGGATTTTCTCAGTGAAACATGGAAAACCAGCTCTGACCACATGTTGCTAAAATCCAGAGCCTTTGTATTAGCCAAAAATGGAGATTACATTCTGTCTCTGCAATGTAATTCCATTACTTTGCTTGGAAAGGATATATTAGTTCATGTCTTTTCACAAAACTGAGTGCAACTGCAGCATACTGTGTGTTATCCCAGAAATAGCAGTATTTCAGTGCTGGAAAAAAATGTTCCTGTATGTAAAAAATTGTAGTTGCATATTTACTGGGAGGAGAAAGAGGCTTTACAGATATCATGTACATGATATATACAAATTATTGTGCCACATAATGACAATATAATAGCTGCTATCTCAAAAGTGTGTATGCAGGGTGACTGCAGCAAAATACGTCAGATCTGGCTAATACAACTCTTGCGTTCCTTGAGTTTTGAAGACTGAACTATGACCTTTTAAATTTGGAACTCAAAAAGTTGTTGGAACTGGCATAAAGGGAAGTTGGAAAAAACCTACAACCAAAGAAGTTCAAGCTATCTTGAGTAAAACTGAATGGAATATTTGGAAAAGAACATTAAAAATAATGCTCCTTTTCTGCATTTTGAAATTTGCTTGGTCGTGGATCTGTATTTTTGCATTGGAAATTATACTCTTCAGCAACAGCTCTAACATTGCTGCTCTACTGCCTTTGCAAGTAATAAAGAACAACAAAACTCTGTATTTCAGAAATATGATAACAGCACTCTAGCATTACCCAAAGAAGTTATCATGCAACATCTGGCAAAAAGGATACCTGCCAAAAATCAGGACAATTCTCAGGGCAGACCCTTGTCTGTCCCATGGCATGGTGCCTGCTCCACAAGGACTATTGGGCCACTTCCATGGCAGGACCAGTAGAGACTCCCATGGGCATGAAGCAAACACTGACAGTGACCTCCTGTATATCAGAATGCACAGTAGTGGTGGTCTCTGCCCACTCCCAAAACAGGGGCCCTTTAGCAAAATGCTCAGCTTGCTGCCCTCTCTGGGCAGCCCTGCTGCATGCTCTCCGCTCAGGCCATTCACTAAATTCTGCAGTGTGACCCTTACTCAGCACATCCCAACCTACTGCAAAATACTGATGACTAGGAATGACATTAAATTAAAGAGCAGATAAAGTAGAAAGAAAGAAAAGATCAGAGGAAAAACATCCTTAAATCATCTTTGGTTTGTATCAGCCTATTGGAGTGCATGGAGCAGACAGATAAATAGTAGACAGAAACCAAAGCGAAGCCAAAAAAAGCCAAAATGATGCTGCAAAATTGTAGGAATAGCAATGTTGCTATTAAGCCACAATAGAAAGTGCAAGAAGGTGGAAAGGAAGCAGATGGCCAGTCTTGTAGATGGTCTGAACAGCTCTGGAATTTGTTTTGAGAGACATGTAGAATGAAGTTAGCCATTCCTACTGTTTATTCTGGAGGAGTATCAAGTTCCATGCAAAAAGTATGAGTTTTTGTTGTAGTTGAAATGGTTAAAGAACTGAATTATTGTGGCAGTAAGACTGAAGGGTACATCAGTAGAATGACTAAAATCTGTTTAGGCAATATCAGAGTCACAAATCATTCTCATAGGAACAGGCCACATTTCATTGTAACTTACTACACATATTTAGGTGAAATCCAGAGTCCATGAAAGAGAACTAGAATGAAAGGCTCATCAAGATCCTTGCAGGAATGTAGTTTGCATGGACGAAATATCCTGGGCAAGGGTGCAAAATTATGCACTACCCTGGTTGCAGCTATGAAATATGTGAAATTGCTGTGCCCTTGAAGAGCTGGGATGTTCCCAGTGCAGGATCGTGGTCTGCTGGACCTCTGCAGTAGGCAGATCCAGCAGTTCCCCAGTTTGCATGTTCAGAAGCCTGTCAGTGCACTCTATGAAATAATGCTTGCCTGGATTTCTTGCTTCCTGTTCTCTATGCAGTAGCAATATGCCATTTCTATTGTAGTGTGCTCAAGAGAACATGAGAATGGACCCTTGTAAAATAATAATAACCAGTTTTAAATCCTACAGAACTAGCAGAGCTAGGCAACCTCTGCAAAGTATTTTAAGGCATGTCTTAAAACTAGATGAGAATATAATGTAAAATAACTACTTGCTGTTGGGTTCCCAGAGGCAGATTTAGATGATTCAGCCTGGGGGGGGGGAACCAAAAAAACGCCCTTGCTCTGGAGCACCTCCATGTGCTTTTGTCACCCGAGTAGCTAGGATGGAGCATCGTGTGACCAACAGCCCGTTGATATTTTTCTCCTCTGTGCTTGTGGTGAGTTACAAGACTAACACCTGGCGTACAAGATGGCTGATGGTCTTCCAGCAGGGCCGCGGCCAAGGTGTGCTGCCAGGGCAGACAGGTTTCAGGCAGCCTGCGGCCAGGCTGAACATACGTGTTACGGCAGCCAACACCACCTTGCGGGAACTCTCAGCTTCCAGCCGCTCCCCAAATTAAGCAGATGATAGCGTACATATAGTCATTCAAAACCCGCGGCTTGATTCACCCCCCTCTTAAGTCAAGAGGCAGCTCTAAAACTGGCTTGAATGGAAGCATATGTTGAGCCTCTGGGCTGCAGGGCTCCTCAGGTTGGTGTGATAGGAGATAAATGGTATCTCGTCCCTAGAAGCCAAATGTAATTCTGTGACTTGCAGTCCTTCAACAACAATTAAAAACCTGCAGAACCCACCTCCTGAAACCCAAGCTATGTCCTGTATCGAGACCATTCTTCTCCTTCTTGTTCAGAAGGGTTCAAAACTGCTCAAAGGAAGCTCAAAACTACTGCCTCATGCCGATTCACTTTGTCTTACCATTGCTTTTGCTGCTGTTGATGTTTTAATTATACATCCAGCTTTGCGGTACAATGGGTATCATTGCTTTCAATGTCTTTATTATCATTTATCGCTGAATTTTAAGTGTCATCCTAATTAGTAAACAGGATCTAATTACTTAAAACTGCTCTATTTTCTTTCCAACAGTGGAGAAGCAATCATTTTATGTTCATGCAAAACTATGTGGTTTTTTCCTAGCAAATTTCAGGATAAGTTTATTCAAAATCATTAATTTTTAATTTGTCTTTTTTTAATAGTCAAGAGGAAATTCCTTTTTTCTTTTTCATTTCATTCTCACTGTAGCTAAACAAAGTATTTTTCCTTTTTTTATTTCTAACTTCTTTTTCCACTGAACAAAAAGAAGGAAATTACTCTGATAAAAAAATAATTAACTTATTCCATTGGGAACTAAAGCAAAATGTTACTTGGTGTTATTTTTCTCTCACTTCAAGAGAGAAAGTTGAAAGTGAGAGAAAATGTTATTTTTAAAAGCAATAGTGTTGCTTTCCTCACTTTTTTTATTTTAATATTTAACTCCCCTTTTTCTATGGGGAAAGTGGGAGGAGTGGAAGAACAGCTGAAATACTGACTGAAATGGATATTTCACCACAAGCCAATAAAAAATTTCTTTATTTTGCTGTTTAAAAAGCAATCATTAAAATTGAAGTAATATAATTTAAAATACTTGAAATTAAATGTCAGACAAGTAATTTTTATTTTGCATGTAGTTAAACATAAAGCTTGCCATCTTAAAAAGTAAAGCAAGTATTTCCCTTCTTAAAGAGTCCCTCCCGGAGTCCAAGTCCCTGGCTGCTCACTACAGCTCTTTCTGGTGCCCCTAGCCTTTGCCATATCACTGCTGTAGAAGCTCCTACAGCAGTGCCAGCTTGAAGACGTTAGGGATGAGGATGCCTCCCCGCCTAAAAAAAATGGGTGAAGGCAAGAGGAGTTGTCTTTATGAACCACATGGCCAGATTCTTGCAAGGATGTGGAGGGCTCCTGACTAATCACATCATGGCCAGTGGCTGCAGCATGACACTTCTGCTCTGCTGGGTTCAGGGCGATGTGCTGACTGTCCCTCTGTGCCTGCACTGCTGCTGCGTGCTCTGCTGAGTTGCCCTAAAGGAGCAACGCACGGAGGAGACTCTGGGAGGTAAAGGCTGGACCATGTGGGGATGGTGGAGCTGCTGACTGCAGGAAATGGGGAGTGTGGAGTCACACATGGGGGAGTGGGAGTATTGAGAGTGAGTAGGTCACATTGGGAAGGCATCAGGTAAGGTACAAAATGTTATGGGTATTATTTGCTATACTATTGGTGGCACATTCTTGACTTCATCATGCATCAGGAAACACTTTTTCACTGTGAGGGTAATGGAGCACTGGCACAAGTTGCCCAGAGAGGTCATGGAGTCTCCATCCCTGGAGATACACAAACCCGACTGAACACAGCTCTGAGCAACCTACTGTAGGTGGCCCTGCTTGAGCAGGGGAATTAGACAAGATGACCTCCAGAGGTCCCTTCCAACCTCAGCCATTCTGTGATTCTGTCACCTCTGGTGTCAGCTGGCAAAGCTCCATCTCTAAAATACATTATGCCTTACTGCCTCTCCTTATGAAAACCTACCCGTCTTAGGAAGCCACTTCATGACACATCGTGCAGTCCTCAGATTGACATTTCTCTCAGTGAAGACAACCTTCTGAACCACTTCACTTTCAGTAAACTGGTCTGAAGTAATGCACATGGATATGTATTTCTTTTATGCTGGGGGTGACATTTGGCCTTGGACAAAGGACCAGTCTAAGGGTTTGTGCATCACTGAAACCTCATTTAAAACTTGAAGACAGGACTTGAACGAAACCTGAACATTAGTGGGTAACAAATGGCACATACCACCAAGAAGTACGTTCTAGTTTTAGACTTCAAGAGCTTTATTTAAAACTGCCTGTTTACTTTAAAAAATACCAGATCTGCAAGAAAAATACAGCTCTACTTGTAATGTTTGACTATATTCAATCGGGGGACACCAATTTGGTATTGAACATACTAAAGGAACAAAACCAAACCAAAACAAAGAAAACAAAAGCCAGACAGCAGTGGGTATCAATCCTTGTCCTTTTAAAACAGCAAGACATACTCCACAGTCCACATGAGTTTTGCTGTTTCTTCTACTGAAGTGGTATACCTATGTGATTTAGCTGCAGCTAGGAAGCCGGTATCGCTTTCAAACAGTGAGGGTCACATGACGCTGAGTCAGCTATATAGAGCACATTGCCACATTTCACCCAGCAGCGGATCTGTTGATATGCTCCATATTGC
>NW_008825104.1:2024190-2026674 GCF_000699105.1 Pygoscelis adeliae
GAAAGATGATGACAAACAAAACTACACGAGTGAGATACCAACAGGGCAAGTCACAGCGTGAACACTGACCATGGAGCTGGGAACCTGCAGCTTCCTCAGAGACACAACCAGGAGGTTAAAGCATCTTTTGTTGTCTAACTTCCATCTCAGATGAAGCGGCATATGCTTGTGAATAGATGAGGGCAGAGGTCTGCATACCTTGAAGAGGTTAGCGCAAAACCATTTTCTTCCAAAGGCAGCCTCTTGTCCTTAGGGTTTTAATGTGTGACACATCTCTCATCACAAGACAGTTTGACTGTAACAGTTCACCTTCTATCATACCACGTTCTAGCTGCATATTATTTTACAGCGCAATATAAAATAGACTACCTCAGCAGGCTATTTCAAACATATCTGTATTACCTACCTGTATGTAAGCACTTTCTTCTTCGATACAATACATTCTTTTCACATTTTACTTTTCAAATTCGCAGGCATTTTTCCAGTTATGTATGTCTTCATTTTTTCTTAAAATAAGAAAGTGCTAAAAAGCACATGTAATGCGTTTTGTGTACTGATGTGCATTTCTCAGAGTAATACATTTAACCTGCTGTGCTTGTGAGGCAAGTAATTGTTGTACCTTTATGTCCAGGAACCACTACCAGTCTATTCTGCAACCAGTTAGCAAGTCCCCCCGGCTCCTCTCTGGAGCCCCTTCCATGCTCCAGAGACCAGCTGCTCTTGTTGGTGATTGAAATAAAGGCACATCCCAAAGCTACGTATTGCAGTGGGAGAAGCCTGAAGCTGGCTTTCTCCAGTGGGCACCATGTGGCAAGTCTTGAGGGCATCTGTAATTAGAATACATTACTAGGGTGGGGGTCATATAGGACATGGCCACAGGGGAGCGGACATTATTTCTAAGTAGGCATCTATACTACTCCATGGAAACTGCCAGGATCAGCAAGGAAACACAAAAGTGGCAGCTGGGCTCAGACGAACAGGGGTACCCAAAGAGCAACACTATGTACCTATGAATACCTTGCCAACTTTAGAAGAACTGCTGCTAGTTCTTCTGCATCTATGCCGTTGCATTTGTTCTACCAGTAGTGTCAGCTCTAGTAAAGAATGAGCACTGCTGCTCTTGTGTCGTCTCAGCCACCTGACATGGCTGTAAAAATGCTTGTCTGCACCCTACAACCTTCAGGCAGCTCAGAAAAATAGTCTACTTCGGATGCAACACCCAAACACATCACGTCGTACTAGCCAAGGCTCTCAATGTTGTATTTATGCAGAGGAACTATTCATATGAAAAACACTAGGTGCTATAGGCAGATATAATATTATGGACCAGCACCTACAATCTTTGTGTTTCAATCTTTGTGGGTGCCTCTAGGCAAGGAAGACAAATAACTTAGTAGTGACAACCTGAAATACATGTTAATTAGAATGAGTCCAGTGTGCCCTGGAACAAAGTACATATTCTAAGAAAACAGTACTGATGTATCAGTTCATCCAGGCAAGCACTCCGTGTTTCTGAGCAGCAGGCAAGGAATTTGAGCAGTCAGTACCAGAAGGAGCTGCACACAGAGGAAGTGTCTTCTCAGTCAGGGACCAGAGGTTATCTTAAAAACCAGGCTATAAAAGTTCCTATCCTTTCCTAGGTCACAGTGAGATTTCTCCCACATCACTTTAGCCATATAAACAAGAGGTTTAGTGTAAACCAGCGCCTTGCTTCTGTCAGTAAAGTGAGACGAACATCTCAGAGAGGCTGATTTATGTGACTGCTCCATCCCATTTTAGGAGAGGATGAAACACTTTCAGGAGGTGATTGAGTTTCTCTCTTGAGTGCATCTCAGTGAGTATTGGGGAGTAGATGTCTAACTTTTATGTGGAGAGGAATGAAACCTTTGTTTTTGTCATTGTAGATGTTTTCTGATACCATTGCTCCCTGGAGTTGCTTGAGCCTGGTCAAAATTAGTTACCCAAAGCCCTTTGAACTTCTGGAGCCTTAGGAGTACGGGTCTCAGCAGCTTGTCCAAAACCAGTGCTTTTCTGGTTTAAGTCATATATCCAGGGGCCTTGAATACGTGCAGAAAGGCTATGTCTGAAGTATCTTATTAAGTGAACCACTTTCAAATGAAAAAAGGTAGCAAGAACATTTAGATTGCTGGTGGTGTGTGTGTGTGAAGTGTGACTCAAATTTTGCTGCAGTGCTACAGCGAGATGGAGGAGACGGGACCCTTGGCCTTGGACAGCATAACTGCTTTTTCATCCGCCGGGTGCAGGGGTGCAGCTGGAGCCCCGATGTGAGCTTTCCCCCAGACGAGCTCCCCAGGTCTGCCAGGGCATCACCTGCGGCTCCTCACCGCCGCGCTTCAAGGCTGGGACCCAGGAGGGCCTCGGGGAGCCGAAGCAGCAGAGCCAGACCCCGGGCCTGACCAGCCCGGCAGGGTGACGCCCCGGAAGGGCCCGGGGAGCAAGGGATGACCGAGGGGCGCTGGACCT
>NW_008825104.1:2027962-2045881 GCF_000699105.1 Pygoscelis adeliae
TGCGGGGCGGCTGCTCCCCGCAAACCCCCGTCCCCCGCCGCCACACCAAACCGGCGGGATTCGGGGCGTTTTCCTCCTCGGCGGCAAAGACTGCCCGAGCGGGCGCGCAGCCGTGCCTTTGTGTCTAACTTTGGGCGGTGAGACTTTTCTCTTGGCTGGAGAATTTTTCAGGACCCAAGCTTTATATGCGCATATATATATATTTCAATAAAGAAAAACCGTATGGGTAACAAGGCTAACGCCTGAGTGCTCAGCCTCATTATTGTCCGGCTACGGGCTGCTTTGACTCGCTGTTTGTTTGTCCTTTTCATAAGACGGCGATACAGGAAGGCGTTTCAAGTGAAATGACAGTTTTATAAGTTCTCGATGTGGTTTTTGATACAATAGATTGTATCTCCCCTCCGTACATGCAGAGGGGAGAAAAAGCCCCGTTGCAGTAATACCGGTATGAAGCACAAAGAAAATTCTTGCCAGACCCTATAGTTTGTTAAACTCAAATGATACCTGATTTTGTAACATATATTTTTGTTCTGGGCTGGTGAAAGCGGAGATTTCAGAAACCTGCCATTGTTAGAGGGGAGCAAGAGACCCTGGAACAGGGAATTGGTAGCAGCCTTGTCATGTAGGTGTGGTTCAACAGTCCAGCTAGGACTTCATCTGTCTCTATTGTTGCTTTCTCAAGCATTGTTGCTTTAGTTGGCTATTTCTCTCGATTCTTTTTCACGACTTTTTGTGGTAAAGGGCTGCCTCATCACAGCTAACCAGCTTCACCGTGACCTGTTCATCTTTGTTGCCACCATTGTCTCCTAGGGAAAACTACTGAGGCAGATGCTTTGTCATTCAGAGCCTCTTCAGCATTGCACTTTCCTAATTCTATCTAATTTTTGGTTGTGTCAGAAGTGAATTGGCTGCATTTTAATTGAATTGTTAAAAATTATAGAGCAAATGGATAAAACTTCTGCCCTCAAGACAGCTGATGTCATCCTTCCTCTGAAGAAATGCTCTTCAGTCTCTTCTTGAAGCTTCTATTGTACAGTTGCTGCTGCATAGCTCTGTTGCTACTACCTCCTGCCACTAAGCATAACACCCACTTACAGTTTTAGATGTTCGGAGGGAACGCTTTGGCCTTTTTATTCATCATTTTGGATTAGAAGTCACCTCGCTGCTTCTGGTGTCAGACAATCTGATTGAGATTTTGCCTGCTAGGAAAAAACCTTGATCAAATTTTGAGGTGCATTGTTCTGGATGAGTACATTGGGAGTCTGAAGCTCTGTCTGCGTGAGGCAAATATAGGCTTGACTAATCTCCTTTTCTTTGGAAAGTGTGCTGTAGTCTGGAAAAACCCGCTTCTTTCAACCTTTGTTCTCAACAGAGCCTTAAATACGTTTTGGGTTCTTGATAACTCTGCTTCACTGTCTTCTCTGGTACATCTCCTGAGTACCATCACTGAAAACTGGATTCATGCGCCAAACTGCAGAGCAACGTCTCAAAGAAAACATCTGCTGATAACACATCAGTGGCGTGATGCTACGCAACCTGGTGGAATGCAGAGTCATTTCTTAATATATCATGAAGAGGGAATGGCGTGGCGAGATGCATTTTCAGTAATTACATTTGGGATGTGACTTTGCTAAGGGTGCAATCCTCCAACCCACCGTCCACCAAAAAAGGAAGAGGGGATTGAAGAGAGAGCTTCAAGATTTTGCCACTGATTTGGCAGATGCTACTGGGTGTGCCCTGCTTGCTGTCTGATTAGTCCTGTGTCTAGTGGCATTGCACTCCTAAGACTGCAGAAAGAAAGAAATAGCTCCAGTTCAGCCATGCTTCCAGTAGTTACATCCATGCAGTTAATGATCTACATCGTTGGATTGACTTTGGATTTTAGTTCCAGATTTACCTCCGTTCTACGCAGACCTGATTTGGTTATATAATATATATAGTGCATTATGCTACTTTATAATGTACATGCATAATTTTTGCATCCAGACTGCTGAATCATGCAGCTGCAGATTTGGGATATTGTATCCAAATCCCAGCTTCAGCTTCTAGGACTACTGTGTGCATGGGTTGTCTAGGCTTTTTTTTTTTTTTTTTTGCTATTTATTTTTTGTTGAGTCCTGTATTTTGGACATTGCCTGGCTCAGCAATCTTGACTATGCCTAATAAGAATCTTATCCCTACAGCAAATTTGGATTCATGAGAAAAGCAGCCAGGGATGGTGTACAGGTCCTATCATTATCAGCATTGCTGAATCATAGTCCATATTGCTTAACTGACCTCCAGAAAGCTTTGTAGTCTCCCCACACAAGCTTGCTGTCAGATGCCAGCGAGCTGTTTATCTTCTAGCTTCTTGAAGTTCAGTGCTCATTCATTCAACATACTTCAGTTTACTGGTCAGTTTACTAGTCAGTTTACTAGTCAAAGTTTTCATATGCGCTGTACATGAGTGGTATTATATTCTTGCTCTCAAATATTCCAACACCTGGAAAACATTAAAGCCTGCTGAGTTGTATTTGTTTGCCAAAACTACGCCCCAAAAATGCACCATATGGCCAAGAAATTTTTCAGAAATGAAAATAAGGAGACTTCCAGAAAAGACTCACTGCTTATGCTTCTTGCTTCTGAATAATGATGCATCAGTCAGGAAGTGGAGGTGGCTGGTTATAGCTCAGTTATTTTTCTCTTGAGTGGTTATGAAACACGCAGGCAATGCTCTATTTCCAAATTTATTTAGAGTTTCAAATGGCAGCTACTTAATAGCTGGTAGCATATCCCAGTAGTAAGCATGCTCCTATCTGGGCTGGGATGCTGACAACGAAAGGCCCTGGATGAATTGTCCCTGAAGAGGCTTCAGGCTCTTGAAATGCAGATGTTCATATTTGCATGGAGAACCTACCCAGAGCTGCAATGGGAGACTGGCACTGCAGATCTGGTTTCTCTGCTCTTCCCGCTCTTTATCCTCCTCATCCTTCAGCCCTACAACATGGCTTCTGCCAGCGCGAGTCCTGACGTTTCTGCTGCCTTCAAAGAGAACATAGCATGGGAGGTAGCGTTGACAGTAACGTTCACAGCCTGAAACCCTGACAGAGTTACCAGCAGGAGTGTTAGTGCTAGTCTCACGGTGAGGGGTTGGCCACACACCTCTTCAGGCGTCTCCTCGCCAAACCCCAAAGTGATTAAACTCAACAATTTCATGCAAAGGCATGGTCAGGCATGTGGGGAGGGGCCACCAGACACTTCCTCACCTGCAGTCCCTTCTGCGTTTGCCAGCTAATTTGTGTAAGTCTAATGACGTTCCTGTAGGAAAACAAATCACTGTAATGTTGGTGTTCAAAATCACAGCAGTGCCTGGACTTACCTGTAGTGCAACTGCCTGCTCATTATTTTTCAAAACTAGAAGATTTTTCAGAACAATTTCAAAACAAGAAAATTATAGAAAAATGTTAAGCATGTTCTCCTGCTTAGTGTTTTTTTTTTTTTTTTTTTAATTTAGTCATCAAATTCTTATGGAAGGAAACTATAAATTTGTCTTTTGGCTGCAATGATTTTTTTCCTGGTCAAATTTCAATCCTTAAAAATATATTTTGGAATAATACTTTTTTTGAGCATATGTGTCAAGTGTCTCACTTTCTAAGTAGCTGGGGGGAAAAAAGGCAGGGAATAGAGATGTGCTGTTTAGTTTTTTTTTTTTAAAAAAAAGGGTAAAGAATAGCATTTTTAAATCTCAAAACCAGAACGTTGATACTTCATAAATAAAAGATTACTTAAATTTGAATTTAAAATATGGGATGCTTCAAAGCTTTTGAATGAAAAAGTCAGCAGTTTAACACTTTGTATTTAATTATTAATTTGCAACATGCTAGGTGATGCTGTCTTTTTTTTTTTTTTTCTCAGAAGGAAAAGTACAATGGTCCTGCAATGCGACTAACGTGTCCTCCACGTGATTCACTCTTTCAGTTTTGTAAATCAGTGTATTGCTATTTTAAAGTCAATTCAGGGACTTCAGTAACTTCTTGTAATGTGGCTACTAGGATGTGGGACCAGCAGTCCTAAAGCTGGGGCCTTAAAGGATGGTCATCCTTTGGAAAGGCAGATTTCCTCTTGCTTGTGAACGATTCCTGTCCAGAGTGCTCCTTCTGAACACTCGGCACTTTCCAAAAAATAGCTGTGTGCCTTGAAAGGAAGAGAGGCTGGGTTTGGAACTTAGAAATATGCAAATAGCATGAACACAAATGGAGAAATACTCAGTTAAAACTTCCAGTGCTCATGTGTCAAGCTAGATGTGTTTTGTATTTTGAATTTTAGGAATCCGCTCATGGGACACAAACTTGATTGAATGCAACTTGGATCAAGAACTGAAACTTTTTGTGTCTCGCCATTCAGCTCGATTCTCTCCTGAAGTTCGAGGTGAGTTTTTGGAAGTGTTTGACAAAGTTTTTGTTTGTTTTTTTAAGAGCAGAATTAATAAATACACTCTGGAATTGTATGGCCCACTTTCATTTGTGATTCTTTACAATTAATAACTTTTTTCCTTTATTTTAAAATGTGGCTTGAAAATTATAATTTGTTTTAACTTTCTCCCAACTTAACTTTAAAATCAGCCTTTTAGATTAGCTTCATGTATATCACCGTGATTATGTTGGTAGTAGATTTGATTTTAGGGCCATTAAAGTTAAGTAAAACTCACTTTTTGACTGAACAGTTTGTTCACGTAGCACCAATCTAATAGTCACAGAAGCTGAAGCTTATTGTGGTAGGTAGAGCACATAACAAAAAAAATAGCCCGAAAGGTTAGCTCTACAGTTTGATAGAGCCAGAAATGGTGTCATGGCTGTTGTGCAAGCATGGCTCAAGCCCCATGTTTCATCCCAAAGGGCTTGGACTTTTCTCTTTCTTGGTATGAAAAGCTGAGGGGTGGAGGTTCTGCCTTGACTCACAGGAACTTTCTTTGGCTTGTATGAGGAAATTAGAAATTTACAGCGCTCATAAGACTAAATCTCTTTTGCTGCCTTTTCTTCAAGCCTGTCCTTCCTTTAGAGGATTCATACAATAAAGCAAAACAAAACAAAAAAATCAGATCCCATTTTGTGAAGTGTAAAATTTGATTTTGTTCTGGTTGTGTGGGAATCAAGTGTTCGGTAAGTTTTCTAACATCTCACTACTTTAACACAAATGCTGAGTGAGCATGGGTGAAATTAATCACAGTATTCATGTAAAGATATATAACTAAGGAGTAGAGGTTGCTTTCATTGGTGAAATCATTATGGCCATGTGCACGTTGACTAGTACAACCTTGTACTGACGAGTGCTATAAATTCCAGCTTCAGGAACATCTCTTAAGTGTGGTGAAAAAGGGCTATGAAATGTTGTATCATGCTACTACATCACATTCCTCAGGTCAGTTGCTATACACTGTTGAAAAAGAGATCCTGATGTCTTGCCAGCTTGACAGCATTGACCTCATGATTTCGAATACTGTACCAAAATGTCTTGTGTAACTAATTCTTCCTCTCACAGCATAGGTTACAACAGATTTTGCTGTATCTCCCCATATGTATAGAGAGTAAAACATTGCCAGTGTTAAGGGGGAAAAAAAAAAAATCTCTATGATTCTTCCCCTGGTTTGAAAACCAACAGAACCAATACAACAATACTCAGTGTGAAGATTTAGACTCAAGGCATGTAGTTCCTGATTTACACAGAAGTAAACTCAGGCCTAGAATACATGTCTTTCATTTCAGTTTAAATGTCATGAAGCCAATTCAACTTCTCAGTGACACTAGTTGCTTTGTTTTGCAGAGAGGGTATTCTGATACGTGAAATTGGCAGAATTTATCTTTAAGGAGTGCAAGATGCAATGCATCCCATTTTTAACATGTATGTGTTTTACTTTAAAACTTCAGGGAGAAGAAAGATCCTGTGCTTTTCCTTTAGCAAAAATATTCCAGCGTGTCTAATATTTTTTCTGTCTTGTTTAGGTGATACATCCTGATACCATTGCATGACTTAAAATAAAGCAAATACTCTGCTTTCATATGATGAATAAAGTAAGATGATGCACCCTTTCTTTTCAACAGAAAGATTATAGAATCCTCTAGGAATTTTTCTCTAGGAATTGTATTTTTCGTTGATTTTCTTGTTTGTCTAGACTTGCCTGTTTAGTCTGTCATTGTGTTGAATTACAGCTTAATTGCATGTGACTGGAACCCATCAACATCTCTATGACAAGCAGTAATGAATGTGTTTTTCACCACTGCTCAATCTTTAAACAATAAACTGCCAAAATCTACGCTGAAAGAGCGTTAAGAGAGCCTGAAACTTGGATAAAGGGAACATCCACGAATAAAGCTAGACCTCTTGACCAATTTCTTGTCTAAAATGTTGTGGGGAAGCCCACTGGCACCTCCAGAATCCCACTGCACAGATCAGAGGATCATTTATTTTAGTTTCTCTCTGTGGTTCTCTGATGTTGAATCTGCATGAGGTTCCTTTGTATCCTCTCTACTGTTTGGTATGGAGAAGAATTTCTTGTTGCCATTTGTTAACAAAATTTCAGAATGTTTGACTTCTGTTACAACACCCAAATGTTGAATTTTGAGTGTTTAACCAGTGAAATGGTCAACGTTCATACTGAAGAGATGATTGTAAGTACGTATTCCCTTATGGTCCCAAACTGAGAAATTCTGTGGAATTTGGGTAACTAGGTGACCTTTTGTCCAAGGAAAGTATTCATCCAAGGTGACGGGGTAGTCTGTGGGATGTAGTTAAGCAGCCTTTTTTTTCAGTTCTTTGAGACTGAATTCTCTGTGCAACTGACACATAGGGACAGTTTACTCTTGAGGAAGGGTAGAGTCATCTAGTGTGTCTGCACAGCTCCTAGTGTAGTCAGTTCTGACTGCTACTGAAGCCTGTTTGATTATAATGTTTAATTATGGTAATTGCAGTGCTGGCTCAGTACATGCTTGTATGCTTCTCAAAGCAGCTTGGGGATACGCACAGCAGCAATGTGAAGGGTACGACTCTTTCTCCAAAAGGAAGCTTGGAGGAAACGGGGCCAACCCTGTCCCCACACCATATGCCTGCAATGTCAAAGGAGAGACATGCGAGAGAATGTCTGTCAAAGCATTCACGTGTTTTCACTTGAGGAATTTGAGGTCTAATCCTTCTCCCTGTGCAGTGAATAGCAATGTACATATTGATACTGCAGGGAGCATGACCGGATCCCAACACTCTTTTTGTGCTCTTTTCAAGGGAATGGATTGTCACAGTGGTATTTGTGCATCCTATATTCAGCTGCTGGGCAATCTGTGGATGATTTATGATTCCTGAAAAATAGGATTCAGAATGAAAATGCCAGCAGATCTCTTCTGATACCTTGTAAAGCAGCTGAATTAGCAGACTCCTTAATAATACCAAATCTTGCAGAGGTGTTGTCAGGTGCTAGTGAAAAATGAGTAACAGAGCTTATTAACCGGTTGCCAAGACAACAGGCAACAAGTCTTAAAATGGGTACTCCAGTGCTTGCCTCTGTTTTCTCTGTCATGTACTGATAACTTCCATTTCATGTTAACATCACAAGGACAAAAAATTCAAACAATGAATTGTAACATATACGTGCTGGAAAAGGAACTATGTATCTGGTAGCGAGGCAGAGCAAGTGGAAAGTCTTGGAAAGAGCTCTGTTGAAATTGCACCTGTACCTACCAATCTTTTCTTAATTAAAAAAAAGTTTCAGCCGCATAAAGCAGCGTCACAAAAAAGTAAGTAAATGGGTTTTGCGGTGGAGGTGTGGGAGGGTGAAGCCATTGAGGGCCCATCTGCAAGACTTCCACACCTGCCGTTTTGTCCCTCAGCTTCCACCTGGGGACACTTGACTGTTGCATTGGTGTGTATTCAAGCCCTTGTCTAGATGAAATCCTTTTTATTTAGATAGCTGTTCAGTAGCTAGTCACTCCTAACCTTCTAAGAAATACCGCTCAAGCAATGCACTGTGGCTACTTTGTACTCTGTCCTGTTGTTATGACGAATGTCTATCTGTGGAAGATGCATTTCCTATCTGAGCAGTACCGGGAGGTCTCCTATTGCCCATAAGTCAGCAGTTGGTGACTGCACTGCTTAAGTGAGTCATCCTTACCTGTGCCCAAGAATTTATTTTTGCCATTCTGCCTGCGGCCAGGGGGGACCTTGGCAAAGTGCGAGACATGTTCGGTGTCCCCTCGGCAGCCACCTGCATCAGCAGCAGCAGTGGGCTTGCCTCCTTCAGGCTTCCTAAAGAAGGCTATTGTTCTCTGAAACTGTCATTACCCCAAAAACCCTTAACAGCTTTCATTCTGAAAGTTAATATTTCAAAAGTTACTGTTTAGGACTGTTAGTATCCTGTGGAGAATTTTTGGACCTGGGAATTTTGGTCATCAATGCCCACAGCTCCATACTTTGCCGAAGTGGTGTATAGTCCCATTGCCTTTGTCAAAGCAGATCTAAACCCAGTTAATATCACACCTAGTAGCTTGCCATGTGAGCTCGTGGAGTCGCTGATAAAATCCTAAAGGGCATGGTTTTAGTGCTGTGTTACTGAAAACTGCAGTTCATCAAAATTTGTCAAGTAAGAGGATGTAGGTACTTGAGCAAAACCTATCACTTGAAAGAAAAAGAGCCAAGAAGTCATGACCAGATTTCTCAGCTGGTATCAGAGCACCATCACTAAGTGCCTAGGAATTAATTTCGCTTAAAATCTCAAGTAGTCTGGTATGTTTATTTAGTGACATCCTATAACTGTGATTCTTCAGCTATTGCAGACTGTGATAGCTGGAATAGCTATCAAGTGGAGTCATTTTAGCTCAGTATATGTTTGGAGAGGTTAATTTTAGTTGGCTACCAGACTTGTTTTGTGTCTTGAAGTATTTGTGCCTTGGAAGAAAGAAAATGGAGGCAGAATAGGACTTGAATAGGGAATTGAGCTGATTGACGCTGCTGCGGCTGTGAATGGTGTCCCTGCAGGGCCTTGCTGCCAGCGGTCCAGGGCTGCAGCAGTGGGGCTGCCTGGTGGTGCGAGGCCGGGGAGCCCCAGTGTCCTCGTGGGGGCAATCAGCTGGGGGACTCGTGCAGTGCTCTCATCCACTCCCAAGCTTTTTTTTGTGTGGGATGCTAGGATTTTGGTGGCTCGGGAGAGGATTACAGTGTAACAGCCTATATGTTCGCATACATGAATTGTCAAAGCCTTCCTTTCTTAGTACTAATAAAAATTCTAGAGATGGGCTAATAAGTGACTTTATCTTTTTTTCAGTGAATAAACTGTTGCATTCATGTGACAATCATTCTGGCACTGACTTCCACTTCTGCTTTTTTAGGAATGATCTCAAAGAAAATTAGCATGAATTTACATTTCTGCCAAAACACCAGTACCTGCTGATGCTAAGCTGTTAGCGTGAATCAGCAAAATGACTGAGAGGTTATTTTTAAATGCCTTGTATTACAAGTACAGACAATGAGTTCAGTGGTCTTAGAATAGCCCATATATTACGGGAACAGGTTTTTGACCTGTGTGAGGCAGCTACCAGAGACGTGGGATTTAGTTAGTTGTGAATAATGGTAGAATTTTAACTCCATTATGAAATTTGAATCCCCATTCCTCTTTATTAGAATGATAATTCAGCATACCTAATGGTATATTCCCAAGGGTTATTTTGTTAAGGGTTATTTAACAAAAACTTACATATTTATAATTCTTAATTTGTCCCTTACGAGACTCCTCAATCTTTCTGTCCTAACATTTTGTCTGTGTGGGACATCTGAAACTGAAGACTTAAACAATATTTTATTTTTGACCCTTGCCCAGTATCATTTACAGACAACCTACCTCTCATCTCTTCCATCATGGATTTATAATAAATGTGTAACCAGAACATCATTGCCACTTTTTTCATCTAGTTTCTGGTTGTCGTGGGCAACATTTTTCTCGGATGTCTGTTTTTCTTAATTTTGTAAAGACATATCTTTTTTTTAATTGCCTGGATTTTCTGTTACTTTCTGGTACAGTTTATCAATCACTTGAGAGAAATATTAAATGTTTTTAATTGGACTTTATAATGACAAAAGACTTGATCCAAAGGCCACTGAAATAATTGGATTGGACTTTGGATAAGAGGAAATACTATCTAGTATTTTTAAGGTAGAACAAGGACCAAATTTTCACATAATGAGGGAGAAAGTGAACATTTTAACTTCTTTCTTGCCAAATAAAAATGGTGCTTTATTTGCAATGAGTTGCCTACCACTGTATTCAGTAATAGGACCAGATCCAGGGAAGAAGAGTTGAGACACTCCTTGTCTCTAGACTGAGTGGAATGGGGAGCACATGTTCATCCCTGTTGCCAGCTGTAGAATGAGAGTTGCCACTGTGGCTGCTGCTGTCAGCCTTGCAACAGCATGAGGAGCTCTCTTTGTAGAGACAAATGCAAGAGATGCATTAGTGCTGGCCGCGGATCCAGGTGTGTAGACTGCTGTCTAGCATCTAGATCTATCTGTAGACTGCTGGGAGTATCCCACAGTACCTCACAGTCCCTATGAGTAGGTAGGGAAGATACACACTTCAGTCAGTAATAGTCACAAATAGAAAGCTGGATAGTTCTGTAACAGAGGCCCGTGCTTTTGCATCAAACCCCCAGCTGGTCCCACCAAAAAGACTTGATGGTTACTTTTGGCTTGTAGTTGCTGGTGGCAATCTGTTCCTAGAGTCTAGAAGAAAAGCCAGTGCTCCTGATTGACCTGGGTTTGCATGCTGTCTGTGTGTGCAGCATAGACTCATAAATGTAAGGACATGACTCTTCTGGTTCCTGGCTTTTCTACTGGTTGGAATTAGTCTGTTTATGATTCAAAACTAGTTGCTGATACAAGACAAAAATTAAATTTAAAAAAATTATTAAAATAATAATTAATTCAGAAACAAATTTATGTTAATTTCAGTATTATTTTGATGTTGCAACTTTATGTATTTTGGTACTTGAGAGCTTGTCTATAGTGGTGAGATGAGTCACTGTCCTGAGTCCCTGTGTCCCCATCTCCTGCATAGCTGTATGTTGGAGATTCTGCCCATCAGAAGGGCAGAATTAGGGTTTTAATCTGGGAAGCTTAGGGTTTTATTTAAAACAAACAAACAAAAACCCACAAAAAAAACCCCAAACCAAAAAAACCTCTTCCAGTGAGATAAGCCACATTCTTAGGCTATGTAATCTCTGAGTGATTCTAATGAGCTACGGAGACTTTCACCTGGAAGTCAAGTCCCCCCTGCCAAAGGCAGCCTTTGGAAGCTGTCCCAGTTTTATGGCAGTTCCGTAGCTCTTTTGGAGAAAAGACTGATCCCAGTTTTGGCTCCCAAGTCCTGAGTCACAGATAAGCTTTTCTAGGTCTTGTAAGCTCTGTATGGTGGATTGAGTTTGTGTCTGCCCCCGCCCACCCCTGCCCCTGAGAGACTAGAAAGAGCAAAAGCAAGAAAACTCATGGGTCAAGATAAAGATGATTTACTAGATGAAGGAAGGAGGAAAAAAACAGCAAGCAAAGTGAAGGAAATCGCTCAGCACCTCACACAGGCAGACTAATGCCCAGCCAGTCTCCAAACAACAGCCACCTTGGAGACTTAAAACCCCACCTTCTCCCTCTACTCCGGCTTTTGTTGCTGAGCATGATATTATATGGTATGGGACATGCCTTTGGCCAACTTGTGTTAGCTGCCCCAGCTTTGTCTCCTCCCAGATTCTTGTCCACCCCCAGCCTACTCACTGGCAGGCAGAGGGGGGCAAAAGAAAGCCTTGATGCTGTGCAAGCACTGCTTGGCAATAGCCAAAACATTGGTGTGTTATCAGCACTGTTCTAGACATAAATCCAAAACACAGTCCATCCCAGTCAGAGCCAGTAAACTCTTCTAGAAAGGGTTGTTTCTTAATAATTATATGTGTATCCATTAACAAGAGCAGGACTCAAGTCTTGGATGAATCATTTCAAAAGACCATCAGGAAAGGACTGAAGTTTCCTGGATCACTGTAAGCGTGAGGAAATTGGCATAATGAAAACTCTTTTGAGCACAGGGGACAGACGAGACAGACTAGAAAAATATTAAAACAGGGAAGAGGGAAGCCTTGCTTTCATCTTTCTGTGTTCAAGTCATGTTTTTTTGCTGGCACCATTGTTGAACTTCTGAGAAATAAATATAGGATGAAGTCTGACAGACCCCCAAGTGGAGGGGTCTTGCTTCTGATCTTGGGGCTTTGAAACATCCAGTGCACATCCTGGCCATGGGTATTGTGGCCATCCAGCATGCTTTCTTAACCTCAGGCTGTGTCCTGAAGTTTTCTTGGTCTTCCAGAACCTGCACGGAGTTTAGACAAATTGAAAAAAATGAATAAAAATTTATTTTCCATGTGGCCAGTGCTTTAAATAGATATAGAAGGCAATGCCTTCAAGAGTATCTCTGAATAGGATTTAATGCTTGTCATAAGCTAATAATTTAATGGCATTATTCATAATCATTTGACTAGCACTATGGAATTTTTCAAACTTATCATTACTAGCTGCAAAGCTCAGATTCTAAAAGTTCATTAGACTTGGAAGATTTAAATAATTTTCAATAACAATTAGGTTTTTGTACATTTAACATTTCCTAGAAACTTCATAATTTTTAATCTTTCTGTCCACTTTTTCAATAATTGTATTATAGAATGCCATGCTTTTTACATTTCAATCCACTATATATAAAAAAGCTTGAAATGGTCTTTTGTTTGTTTTTTTTATTGTGTCCTACAACGTGAATTCCTGGATCAAATGAAAAACATACCACCTTTCAACATAACAGATGGAAGACATGAAAGTCACCAAAAAGAAATCCAAATGGAGATGGTGTATTATTTAAGTGACTCTTTAAAAGTAAGGATGGACTCCTTTGATCATAGCACTGTCTCAACTGCATAAATAGTTTGGCTGCACAAGTTCTATTCCTGAAAAGGCCCTAGTAGGAATAGTTGCTCTGCACCTAACAACCCTCTCTACCTATTAAAGCCTGTAATTACAATAAGAATTACAATTTGTCTCCAGCTTTAGTGGCATAATGTCATTGTATGTCAAGTAGGGGATTATCATGTGGAAGGAGACCTTGCCAACATTCTCATTCTGTGTTGATCAGGAGGATGAGATAGTATTAATCTGTTAGGAGGAGCTGTTGAGTGGGGGAAACCCATATGCGGGGCTATGCTAATGGATGTGCGTCCTCCACAACCATTTCTAGACAGTAATCACAGGAAAGAGGAGATGCAAATTTCAGATTGCCTTAAACAGTATAGACTTACTATTCAGTCCATTGAACAGTATAATACAATCATATGTTAGAGCCATACTTACCTAAGAAGGTATAGTTTTGACTTCTGGCCTGTGTGCTCCCTTTGTAATTAAATTGGTTTAAACTGAAAGCAAATTCTGGGCCAAGAAAGCAGCTTCTTGCAGAGAATCTGGAGGAAATTTAGAGATTTACTTTATTTTACAAGTCTCTACTTCTTTTAGTTTCACACAGCATGTTATGTATTGGCAGAGTTGATGCTCCTCTAACTTTCAGTCCATTCCCAACTTGAGTCTTTTTCCCTGCTGATGTGGGAGACAGCTGGGCATCTATGAAATTACCTGTGTCCTCCCTGCATCTCAGGCCTTCCTAGAGTACTCTGAGAATCAAATGAGTTTTTAACACAGTGCTTGCTGCTTTCCAGGGGGGCAGTAGTTAGTGTGGTATGTTCAGCCCAGGGCAATGTTCCAGTCCTGGCAAGGTAACACTTTCTCCCTACCTGTCTTGACTTGTAGTCACAAAAAAGTAGGGATGACTGTAAAAGAAGGGACCACTTTAAAAGCTTTCTTTTGCTATTGGAAGTGAAAGAGTGGTGGTGCAAGGCAGCCCTATGCAGAGCTACCCTACCAGCCTCAGGTGAGCTGGTACCTCTACCCAGGACAGTGCAACCCCATGCAGGTGCAGCCCCAGACTTCAGTCTCTGGGAGCAGAAGGATCTCATCAGTGATGGGCTTCTCAGAAGACCATTAGGAGGGTCTCACCACATCAGTATTCAGCTTTGCCACAGCTCTGAGTTGGCAGGGCTCTACTGCCATGTTTCAAAGACAGCTTTGGTGTCTCTGCAAGGGCAGTTTTTGCATGGACAAAGCATAGATCAAAGGCTTCCTTCTGTGACACTGATGTCCAAAACTGTTTTTCCCATTTTCCTGATTTATTTTTTTATTTCTTCAGCTTATTTTAAACATTGTATCCTATTCCCTTCTGCTTCCTAAAATGAGCGAAATGCTGAGTTTTGATATTAGCAGGTTTTTTCAAGACTGCAGAGAAGCTTGTGTTCATCCTAGACGACACTTACTTTTCTTCCTTTCGCCATGCTGTTCCTCCTGCAGTCTTTCTATATGTCACAGTAAGTCACGGTAATTTAGTGGTAAAATGTGAATGACATCTTGTCAGTACTGGCACTTCCAGGCTTGCCACCTTTCTTGGAGCCACACCACAGCTAACAACAAAGGAATGTTTACTTTTTTAAGAGGCGAGGAAAAAGCTGTGGTCAGAGATGTCTCTGCTCACAAATGATGTTTTGTAGTTTTTTCTACTTCTGGCTTCCCTCTGCTATTAAATATGTTGGAGGCTACTTCTGGCACTTCTAACTTTTTTGTTGGTCTTCCTTTTGAGCAGATTGCTGTCTCTTGGTCAGTGATTGTTACCTTAATCTAGGCAATGATCAAATAAGATTTAGACCAAAGTCCTTGCCGAACCCCACCAAATATTACTTCCTGTACTATCCCATGGCTGTGACTTACTTGCAAAGATGGGACACTGTCAGAGAATATTAGGTCAATATTAGACTGACTGTTTTTCATTAGATAGTCTAGGCAACCTGGTTGTTGGCTAGGTGTGGACTGGACACAACAAAAAATCTCATCAATAATCATTGGGGAAAAAAAATAAAGAGATGTTGTTTTCAAACCAGCAGAGAAGGTTCTCAAACCAGCAGAGATGTAGCTTATGTGGATCTGCTTTGCCATACTACTATGACAACAGTTACTGCTTTGTAAGTGAAGTTAACAGGACAGATGATTATTTGCGATCAAATCACAAACTGGCCGTGTAAAGCTTGGAATCACAGTTGCTATAGCTGATGGCACAATAACAAATAGATTCACTGCTGAGTTTGATGCTTTTTCAGATTTTGGTGTCAAAGGTTTAGACTCTAAATATTCTCACCAAATATTTAAAGAACACTTGAGAGTCATTTTTGAGATCCTGTGAAATAAGAGGAAGCATAGGAAAGTACGAGCAATCTCAGTCTTGCAGCTCTATTAATGTTTTCTTATTATCTCTGATGTCTTTTAAATTGTTACTATTTTCAAACATTATCCTTTTCCGGTACAAAATTAAGTTGTAATAATACACTTCATGTTCAAAACTCATTCCCACCGAAGTTTCTACATAAAATTCAGCATCATATCATGCAGTTACAACTACTTGGTTTAAAAAACTTGAAATAGACAATTAAAAAACCCCCAAAACCCAAACAAACTAACGACCCACATCACGCTTTCTTACCCTTTCCCTTTTTTGGAAATTGCCTGCCATGGAATTACTCTCCCTCATTCTTTCCTGCCAGTAGATGGCATTCTCAATGCCCATACTCACTGCCATGCAGTAAACGAGCACATACTAAAGTCAGTATGAATACTTCTGTACTGGTTTTAGGTCATAGTACTTAATGTGAGACATATGTTTCCATTTTGCTCTGAGATCTTGCTTGAAGTGTAAATTTAAGATAATTCAGCTCTGTTGACTGTGAAGGACAAATCCCTCAATGTGAAATGAGCTCGGCAAACTTCAGATCTCAGTCAACAGAGGAAAAGCAAAGTATAGCTCATGCAGGGTGAGAGCTCTCTCAGTTGGAAGACCACAGATAGTGATCATTTATGAAAATGCTTAACATTACATTAACTCTGCAGAGCCAGTAGGGAGAAAAGCAAGACCATTATACATACAGCTCTATTTATGCATAAATTAACACATGCTGTAGATTTAGCTGAGGAAATCAGCCTTACAGATCATGTATTCTCTATATTTTCAGGATGTCTCTAACAGACCTGAGCTTCCCCTGTTTTGAAGCTGCAACCAAGACGTATAGCAGTGCCTCCTCTCCCATGCTGAATTTAGAGCATAGCATGGAATAAAAGACCTGACACCTAAGCAAGTAGACTCTGACTCACTTGTCAAGTTTAGTATATATCAGTTTTTTTCCCCTGTCTCAGTCTGTGCTATGACTGTCTGTTAGGAATATAGGAATACAGTAGCATGTAGTTTGACAAAGCATTTCAGTATTGTCTGACTTTAAAAATACTTGTTCATACAAGTTAAATCCCAGTGTGGCCTTTTGCCTTTCTTAGGGATGAAAAAAAAAATCATGACTTTCTAAGTGACTGTAGAACACATTAGTATATATCAGTTTTTTTCCCCTGTCTCAGTCTGTGCTATGACTGTCTGTTAGGAATATAGGAATACAGTAGCATGTAGTTTGACAAAGCATTTCAGTATTGTCTGACTTTAAAAATACTTGTTCATACAAGTTAAATCCCCAGTGTGGCCTTTTGCCTTTCTTAGGGATGAAAAAAAAAATCATGACTTTCTAAGTGACTGTAGAACACATGATACGTCCTAAATCAAGAGACCTGAAGTTTAGTCCTTAACTTTGCCCCTCAACTACATAAAGACTGACTGTGGCTGTCACACTCAGATGCTGTGGACAATCCTTGATCTGGATTATTCAGTTGCAGGGACTTAATAACATTTAATTCTTTTTGTCTTGCTTCAGCTTCCCATCAAGGACTGCTCTGCCAAGTGGGCCAGTAGGGAATCTAACATCAGTGATTTATGCAGCGTGGTCTTCATTAGAATTCAAAACGAGGCCACCAACTCTCTTCAAATAAGCTACCAGCCAGATGTTAGAAAATAATCACTACAGGGATCACTCAACTTGATTTGAAAATAACACCAAGGATGAAAAGCTGAGATTAGTCATTTGATAATTTGTGTAACTCCTTCAGATTTCTGAGTTGTATTAAAAAAAACAAACCCACAAGGACCATTTTATGAAACTGAACACCTGCATACATCTGCATGGGCAAAACCTTTTGATATATGCAAATACTGGTAAATGGACATTCAAATACTTCTCAGTTAATTGTGGGCAAAGTAGCAAGGCTCTGGATACTCACTGGGAGCAGCTGTCTGTTAACACTTTTAAAAAAAAAAACAATGCAAACGACAAACAGAAAACCAAAACCGCCCAAAAACATAGCCAGCAGTTTATCTTAAATTGTGATTACTACATCACTTTGACAAATTCTGCTTTTAACAAGTGTAAATTGTGAGTAATTTTACTGAAAACAGAAGGGTCCCTCCAGATCTACGCCATTATATGTTAGGGTAGCATTGGAGTGCTGTTGAAGAATTGCAATTTGTAGATCCCATCTATAGACAGTTGGAGGGAAACAGTTTTGGGGAGCTGGTCTATAGTTTGTAACGGGATTCCACATAAAATAAAATGCAGCACTGCTGAGTTGCTGTGGCACCACTTGAAATAAAGCCCAGTAATTCTCTCCTATGGTTTCCCTGCAAGTCTGGGCGGTGCTGGAGTTGGCAATAAATCAGCTGACTTCCCTTAGACCTAAACCTCTGTAGGAAGCTGAGTGTCTGTGCAAAACGTAAGCCAAGCTGGTGAAATATTGTCTGCCATCTCTAACAAAGCTCCATGCCAAGTGGGAGTGAAATGCTTTTAAACACTGCCGTGTGTCTGTGGAAATGTGTGCTTTACGATTACTAAAATGTTCTTGCCAGTCCTAAATCCAGGAATG
>NW_008825104.1:2045967-2071180 GCF_000699105.1 Pygoscelis adeliae
GGTTAAAATGCCATGGGGAGATGAAGTAAATGACATTTTGATTACCCCTCCAAGTTTGGCTTAGTGACTGACACAACCTTCAAACCCTGGGGGAAGAGAAGTGGCAAGGAGTAGTCTTTTGCCTTTTGTCACCTCTGCTGTGCCATCTCCATCTCTGTACGGCTGCTTATCTCATGGCTGAGGGTTAATTAGAAGACTTCGAGGCTGAAGTTGTGGAAGGGAATTTAAATTACATCTGTATGGATTACGATCTGGTGGAGTTCATTAGCATGCAGGCGGAGTTCGTGCGTGCCTCTGCCTCTCTTCCCAGAGCTCGTGACTTCCAGGCATTTCCACACTCTGGCAGATCTGTTGTGCTTTATGGGCTTGGCCTGCATTTTCATATTAGCACTGTTTAATTAGGCAAGGAGAGATTGCTGTGTCTCCAGAATGATCTATGGATATGATAGATCAATATTTATTACAAAGATTCTTTCAAATTAACGTCTGTTCTGTTAGACAAGTTTGCTCATTCAGAGGCCCTGGAGCCATTTAAGAAACAATTAAATCCTCTCTGGTGTGAAGTGGAATATTAAAAAGGATTAACACTGACAGACCGTGTATTCTCTCTCGTTTCGGCCACGTTCCTGTGCCTTGCTATTCTCAGCTGATACGTAGGTTTGATAGAGGGAGTTGGATTCAGGGACCACTGCCCATCCATTGCAGCAGTATAGAGCGTAAGGGAGGGTGTAAAATGGGTCAAGGCATTGGCTAAAAATGATCAAGCCCAAACAGAAATATGTAGCTGTAGAGGAATATACAACCGCTGCGCTGGGAAGAACTTTCAATAGCTTAATTGCAGAAAATTTATCCTGGTTATCCAAATTTGATGTGAAAGGCAAGTATGAAGTGGTCCAGTCTTTTAAACACTCATGTGAGTAGCCAAGTTTACAGTGGCTGTCCAGTAAATGCCGTATGAGGAGAGCTTGCATGATCAGGTCATTGTTGATCTTTTGTTTTTCCTGATTTTTCTTTTTTTTTTCCAATTAATTTTAGTGTTCTATGCAAGGGAAGCAGTTTTCCCTTTAGGGAGCATGTTGGAAAAATGTGCAAAATCTGCTCATTTGTGAGGATTCACAAAGAACCTGAAACAGAAGCCATAAATCAAAACTTTTCAATAGAAAAAGTCAAGGTGAAAGACTTTGTGATGTCAACAAATAAGAAGAAATTATATAATTTGTACAGAAAACAAACATTTACCTTTCTAAGTTTTGTGCAATTTGGATTTATTTACATGACTGAGTTTGCTACTCATGTTATTGTGCATATTCCTTATATATGGCTTTATTTAATATATGTTTATAATACTATATATTATAAATATTCCTATTTTTAAATTTGCATTTTTCAGGTTAATGTCTTGTGAACTACACGGTAGTGTAACTTTGTAGAAGTGTAGCCATCTCAAAAAAAATGCAGTGAGGACCACAATCACTGAGTTAAAAAGTGTGCTCAAACTGGCAAGTACAGCTGATTTGGCTAGTTCAGCATAAATGAACCTCCCTTTTCTTTGCTGGCATCTTCAAATATGAACTGAATTTGTAGCACGAAAAGTCGTGTATCCAAAATTGCTGCTTTTGGAAATCAGTCAGAATTTTGCTCTTGATCCCAGTGAAGGCAGGATCAACCCCAACATTATTTATTATTCCTCTTCTCCATAGGTAAGTACCTTTTTCTTAAGTTAAGAAAGAATACTTGTGCATTTGCACAGCTTAGAACTATCATCAGGCATAGGTCAGTCGATCAACAGCTAGTAAGAGTTCTCCTTTTAGTGTCAGTCCCTTAGAAAATTAAGTGTGCCAGACTTAAAATGTATCACGGTTCATATGGAAAAAAGAAAAATAATGCAACTCTGCCTATCATGCAAGACAGTGGAAGCTTCCAATGGAAATCTAATTGCAATCTTTACATTTCTTTGTCAAGAGAAAATATTAAAACTCACAGGATTTCTCTTGCCAAAAAAAGAGAAAATAAATTAAATACTGAGTTATTTTAATCTTTGGGGGAAAAATGCATATATTGGTATCATGTTCCTTAAGCATCCCCCTACGTTGTTTTTTTAAAATGATGATGATCCTAAAAGTGTACTTGAGTTGTGTTCATTTAATATTGGGTGGGTTAAATGTCTCACCAATGCCGACACTTCGTCATTCTAATGAAGTACAATTCATTAGTGTCTGTAATTACACAGCCTGTGTGCAATCAGCAATATTTCTAAAGGGAGTGTATCACATCTAAAATAACATTTTCTTCATTACATAGTCTAATTTCACCTGACGTTTTGCCAGCTGGGGCACAAGCTTTCTGCAGGAAACAGCATAGTATCTCTGGTCTCCTTTAGACAAAAAAAGGTGGAAGATTAAGTTGTTATAAAACTGCTTGTAATTATGTTAGTGAAATATTACATCATGTAGATTGACCTACTGTAGATCTCAGACATTTCTTTTATTGTTTTAGTAATTTGATCTATTTGTTATGCATGAAAAATGCTTTTGATAACCCATGTTGAGCATACTGGCTAATGAACCAATGCCTACAATTATTGCACTTAAGGATATATCTTCAGAACATACAATGTTAGAAGGTTGATAACGAGCACAACAGTAGCTGAAGACACTGATTAATTTAATCAAGGTTATTTTGCCTGCTGACAAAGTATAGGAGGATGGATGCTGCCACTGGAAAATGCTGGAGCATTTAACCTGTGACTATGTATTTAGGGAAAAAAAAACAGTTCAGCCAGCCTGTTTCAGAAACATTGGTAATGCAAAATGTTTTCTCCATTTTAAAGGCAGTAGGTATTTACTACTTTGTTCAGATCGAGTTATTATGAAGCAGCGTGACACTTTGTACTGTGAATCTTAATAATGCTTGGAGGCATTCACATGAAAATTGCTCATTTAATTTTCACTGGATTACTTTCCTCATTTAAACAACAATAATAAGGTAAAGTTAAGTGCAGAGCTCCAATAGCTTGCAAGGGTCCTTTCCCAATATTCTCAACCTAATTTTGAAAGATTAGTCTTTTAAAATAAAGCTTCAGATTTCAAAGATCAGGGTGGGGGTTTTTTTTGGCCTTATGTGGAAAGCTGAATATTTGTTACTAGTTCTCTTAGTATCAGTATCTGTTCTCTTACGTACTAAAGCAGGGCTACAAAGTCCAAGGTACCAACACTGTAAGGAACTTCAGAAATACAAACACATTTTATCTGCCAAAGCAGCGTGTGTGTCACCAAAGGATACAGGCCATTTTTAAAGGCAAAACTTCTGACAACCCAGCTGATTGAAAGGAAATGTGTAATAAACACAACTTGCACTAGGTCAATGATTTCCATTGTCAAAAAAAGGGGCCCAGCACAACACTTACATCTATGTGGTTGGAAACCAGACACTAAAAGACGTACTTTGTCATTGACATGGATATTGCTAATGGAATTGCCTGTGAGAGCATTGTCTGCCAGATGATGAATAGACCAGCACTAGCACAGCCTTTCAGAGGCTGCAGATACCGCCCTTCAAGGCAAGAGGAGGAGTGATGTGTTAGCGACAGGAGCTCTCGGGAGAGGAACGATAGGGGCTGAGGAATATATCAAGGGGAAGATCAGTGGTAAACAGACAGACTGGATGGCTTTTACTCACCTTCTATGAAATGTCTGGATGTCCCTCATGGCTATAAAAGAATAAAATGGCAGAAATTTACTCTTGTTATCTTGTTCACTAATACATGGGCTGAAAGAATGTCTTTCAATTCCTTTAGATTTACTTATCTCCAGTTTTTCAATATTTTCATGTCAAAACACCATCAAGAATTTTTTTTTTTTTGTGGTTGCTGCCAGCAGAAGCCCTGAAGAGAGAGAGGGGGGTATTTTTTGCTTCCTTTTCTGCCCTTTAGCATGCTCTTTCCAGCAAAATGCCCCCAGTCACCTCCCCATGGGGCAGGGGCTCTGGTCTGCTCAGACCTCTTGCGGTACCTGGTCACGTATCTTCTGACAGGCTCAAGTGTTTAATGAGAATGGCTGACCACCTGAGATGGGGTTGGCCAGAGACACCTCAGTTTTCACAGCTACCGGCTGCTTTCTTGCTCTTTCAGTGATAAGTACAGGTCACAGAAGCCAAAGTTGATGCAGGCATTAAAATGAGAGCCAAGTTTGTCCACTACTTTTCTGCATTTTCTGATTGAACATCATCCAGGTAAGGCTGCAAGAAAAGAGCTTCAGAATCACCCTGGATGTTATAGAAAAGGCTTGGATTTGTTTCTTGTGCCAGCTTTGTTTGAGATGGCTTTTAAAACAAGACCACCCCAAAGTGCTAGACTTTGTACGTCCATCCACCCTGCAGCCAGCCCTAGAAGAGAATTGGGCTAATGCTGACTGAGAAGAAGAGGAGAAGTAGGTGATAAGGGAGACTAGAGGTAACTATTTTCCTGGGTATTACTCAGAGACTCACTGAGCAGGCTTTATTCCTTATTAGGGAAAATGTTTTCTTGGTTATATCAAACTGCAACAACTAGTATCGTCTTCATTTTACTGTTATTTGAAAAAGCTATTTAAAAAAAAAATATGTTGAATTTAGACCTTTGAAAAGCCTGTTGTTTCCCTTATATCAGCCCAAGGGAAATCTTGCTATTTCCAAAGTAATATAATTTTCTCCCTGGAGGCAATACTTATTAATAGCCTATACTGAAATTCAGACGTGGAAATTGCTTTTGTGTTCCCATGAAAAAAAATCAGTGCAGTACATGCTCCATGTTACATGTGCTCTTCAAACATTATTTTCAGGTTAATCAGTACTAAAGGAGAATTCTTATAAAGCTTAAACCTTTAAAATTTTACTAGGTGAGTGGCTCTTCACTAGTCAGACAACCTATTCAGACCGGTTGTCAGCGTAAATATTCGAGGGTAAAGATAATTCACTACTGTGTTTCTTTATAGTTGGGTGTTTTTTGTTATCCCATTCCTTTGCTAACAGCTCCCTTCTACTGCACTAACCTGATAATTGGGGATAAATTGCAGCAAATCTTGACATGGTCACATACTTCAGAACTTTAAATGGTTGGTTTAATTACGAGGAAATCTGCATTTGTTAACAAAGTAATAAAATGCAGAAATAGGGAATAAATCCCCCAGTGGGAGACCATACATGCTACTACTAATCTTGCACAGGAATGCTTACTCTGCATAAATAGTTAGCAGTTTATATGTGTATGTGTAATTTGCATAAACAATGTAAAAGCCAAAGTTGACAGAAGGTGCTTAAAAAATTTATTTTAGTATTTTTCTTTCCCTTTCTCTTTAATGAAACGTAAGAGATGGGAAGCTAAGCCTTCCCTTTGTGCCTCACTTAAACAGATTTCCATTCTGAATTTCTGTAGAAAGAAGGCTGAGAAAATTGTCATTAATATCAGAGGAACTCAGTACAGTCCATGTATTATCAAATATGACTAGTCAGTGCTGCTACAAGCCATTATATCTACAGATAACTCTGCTGATGTCACATCGGTTACATGGCCCACATGGTTATGTGGACCACAGCATAGTGCACGCTAACAGAAATGAAGGCATACAGGGGAGTTGATCCCCCCGTTTACCATCCAGGTGTGCCCTTGTTCTGGATGCAGGAGTTGGGGACCCCGGGGCCCTACGGTGTGTGCTTGTCCTCTTGGAAACCTTTGGTACTCCCAGACTGCCGGGTCTTTCTCCTGGCAGCTGCTAACCTAGTTCCTCTTCTGTGGAGAAAGATCCCCAGTCTGCAGTGCTCTCTCTCTGTGTCACCCTTTCGCAACACTTTCTTGGACTTTCTCATATGTTTCTTATGTTACTCCACTTTCTTTGCAGGTTTCCCATCTAGTTAGACTCCAAGCCTGTCAACATAGGAAATATATAATTTTCATAAAAAAAAAGACCACCAGATTATTATAAAGGCCAGAACTAGATGATTCACAGGAAAATTTTAAGCTGAGGGAGATAATTTTAAATGAGTTTGTTTTTTTTCTTTATTTGTAGAAGAAACAAAAACAATTTGGGCACTAGAAATGTAACTAAAACCCAATGTTTTTGTGAACTTTCATTACTCATTTAAAAATAGTACAATAGACTTTATCTTACCATGCTTTTTTCTAAGGGAAGCAAATTACAATAGCCAGATTATAAACCACTCAAAACCAGTAGCTTATGAAAAAAACCCTGAAAATGTCTTATTTGTATCCATACTTCTGGGCCATTCCTCTGATGAGGTAATAACCTAGCTTTGACAGGTATACTACAAAGGATCTTACACTGTCAGATGAATTCTGAGTAGAAATATACCCAGATCCCAGGAGGAAATGCAAGAAAACAATTTTTTGTTCGGAGATTACATTGTGGTTTTATCTTGTTCTGTCCACTTCCTTTGCTGGACTACTTCGCATATATTGCCATGGACCCACACGTTGTCTTACACTTGTTCCTGCTCCACACAAAAAGTAGAGATGGCAGCTCATGATAGGTCTACATGCAAGTCTCACTACAACTATTTGATGTATTATTACAAAAGGTAGCCAGGATTTTTAGAAGACTCATGCAGTAATATGATACACAGTGAACACGAGATAACAATGCAAGAAACTCAAGCCTTGTTTCAAGAGAACACTTAATGAATTCTTAATTCTTACCTTGACTAGGAAAGTGCTGAAGTGTTTTAAGCCTTAAGCTGTAATGTTCAAGACCACAAAGATATGCAAGAAGATCTGTTTTCCACACATCAAGTCCTTAGGCTTTAAAGGAAAGAATTTTAATGTTTTCTCCATTTCTGCCAAATGACCAATCTGAAGTTAATAGCCATACTTCTGTCATTGTTAACTTCGTTTATAAATTTTCTACTGTATTATGACTGTGCTGAATTAGTGAAATTAGACAGACAGTACTTAATTCTGTATCTTCAGCTGAAGAGATCAATGTGGATTTGCTGCTTTGCAAGTAGGGAGTGTGAGATGAGAGTCCCTAAGAACCAAATGCCAGTGCTAGTTTGCATAGGTGATTAAAAACTGTCTTTTATATTAATGGAAAGGGAAACTTGTACATCATAATATATTTCAGATCTTCCAATTCAAAGGTGTTTGCACAGTCCCTAATTTTGGAGGGTTTCGTTTTTACATGTCTTCAAACAGGATAGAAGATCAGGTTTTTGTTTTCGAAGTACTTGCACTCTGATGTACTGAAGTGTTATTCCCTTGTAAGTTAAAAGTCCTTTTCAGAGGTAGTGAAAGATCCATTATCAGAAGCTCAAGGCTTTGGAGGCCTTGTTGTGTCTTACTAACTGTAAGGTCCTTTCCACTCCTCTTCAGACTCCTAAGCAGCAGTGGCATCAGTAGAGTGGTCATCCTTGATCTTGTGCTGACAGCTGTATATGTGAGGTCTGACTGTATGGAAAATTCACACTCCAGCTGGAAAGCCTGTTGGGCTTTCCAGCCCAGGTTGGGACCAGGAGCAGCATGTCCTCACACATCCCTGAACCCATGCAGAACTATGCTAGACCTCAAATAGTGGCAGGTGGTGTCCTGGAGGTAGCTGACCAGTACTCTCTTCTCTACAAGGAGTTATTTCATGCCCTAGAGGGTCTTTTCTTCTGGCTAATCTCACAGGGACAATCAGGCCCAGGGCTTTTTAGAACAAATGTTGCTGATGGTAACTAATGTTTTATTTATGCTACAGATAAAATGTGTTTGTATTTCTGAAGTTCCTTACAGTGTTGGTACCTTGGACTTTGTAGCCCTGCTTTAGTACATAAGAGAACAGATACTGACCATAAATACAATGAGACCAAATGATATGTTTTCATTGCCCAAAACCACATGAGAAGTACAGAAACAGTGAGAAGTATTTTTAACTATCTCCTGTCTTAAAAGTTGTCCAAAATCTTTTCTTAAGTGCCTTTTTTGGAAGGCTGATCAGCAGTGCAGATGACTTTCTCACAATAATGGTAATAGCAAAGATACATAATGTAGGAGTATAGCAGAATGAAAACTGAGGTTTTGTTCGCTTAAAAATTACTAACATTCCCAGTGATTTCATCCCACTTATTTTATTCTCCCTCAGAATAATACTTATGAATAATAATTATGAATGTATACTTAATCCAAGTTATGATTTCTGTAAGGAATCTAAATCTTGCTTGTTTAATTTTAGAAATAATAAGTTTGTGTCAATGTTTGATCTCATAAGCCAAATATATGCTAATGGGTGAAAATATGTTTCTATTTCAATAAATTATTTGGAAAATGCTACCTTCAGGCTGTTCCCAGTCTAGAAATATAACCACTATCAGTATCTAAGGACTTGAATCATTGTGTGCTCCATTGCCAGGTGCAAGTATATAAACTGAAAGGAAAGCTTAAACCATCAGGAAGATATTGGATCTCTTTTTGTTATCTCAACCCTCTGCAAAATATGTTAAATGTTGCTGTTCCTCTAAATCAGATTTCATCTATTAGTAATAGTGAGACAGAAGAAAGCCTCTTCTCCTTACTTTGTTAAAGTCAGCTGGAAAAAGAAAACAAGAAGTGGGAGAACACACAAAAATTTGAAATGGATAAATGTCTTGAGTTCTTTAGCTCAAGCTTTTTCCTTCTGATGTTTCCCCCATGCCCTAGGGCAAAGGCAGGTGCCCTTTGCTGGTTGTTAGGGCAATAAAAAGCCACTTGAAAGTCAAATTTGGCAGCTTTTGACTCTGCAGTCAGTGTTCATTGGCCCTTTGATAGGACAAATAAGGAAAAAAGACTGTTAATTTATGGTATTTTTCTTTTTTCACTGAATCAGATGACTTCTCCTCTCCCAGACATCACTCTCTTCATCTAGGCCTCCTGTCTTACTTGAACTGGTACTGCATATGAGATGCTTGAGGCTTCTGCCAAGCCAGCTCTCTTCCATGCCTGGAGCAACTGCTTATCTTTATGTTTCTGGTATGCTGCCACTACAGCAGCACATTAAAACGTTACAAGCAATTTATTAAATATTAGAACTGAAACAGTTGAGTTAAAGTAGCTCTGTGTAGGAATTGTTGCCTTTTTTCTCTATTGACACACAAGGCACCTGAGAACTAGACTAATTACTAGTTGCTAGTGGCACTTGAGAAGGTGCTGCAAGAAGTTGAGAGATGTCAGAAGACAACAGTATTTACCCTTAGGGACGAGGGTAGAAGTCTGACCAGGCAGTATGTTTATATTTAGCAAATCCCTTTCTCTGCTCTTGTAGAATATTTATTATGCATTTATTTTTGTGTCAGTTGATAAGCTGTGTGCTGTACAATAGGACATCACTAAAGACAGGCATGAATAAAACCAGACGTGCTAGGAGGTAAGAGAGGGAAGTGAAATAACTTTTCTTTTCATCTTTCACTTGTCCTTAAGTTGTCACTGGATAAGTACCTGATATGATAGGACTTTTCTTCAGCAGCAAAAGAGAACATAAACTAGAAGGTTCTGTTTCTTTGTGGATCAAAGAAGGGTGGCAATCTGGGTGGTGATTTGCACGTCCACTTAGAGAAATAAGCACCTGTGAGAGTTAAAAGGTAATGATTTGAAAGAGTGAGCACCTTCCCAAATATATTTCTTAAAAATACATATTAAACATTACTGTAAGACACAACAAAAAGCTAATACATGGGATGAATAGATATGAAAGCAAGAGATGGCTTCAGAAGTTTTTAGAACAACTTTAGTATCACAATAGCTATACTACTACATGGTTGGATCTACTTCTGAACTTCTTACTCAGGTGAATCATTCAGTGGACTTACAGATTTAGCTGGATCCTATCCTTCAAAGATTTACACACTTGCTTAGGTTTTAGCATAATCATTTTACAGAGATTTAAAAAATAGCACTTTGAATTGTGGAGTTTTTTAAACTATCCCTTTGTCTTCTGATTTGTCTCCTTAGTCTGATTTTGTTGAGAAAAGCTTGAGTGAGATGGTAAAAAAGAACACATATATCTGCAGATGCTTGGACCTAAATTAGTAGAATTAGACCAATGCCTTTAATGTAATTTGGTTTTAAGCGTTATACTGAAATACTGATTTTTCTTTATACTGTTTACTACAGCTCTTAATCCATCTGGTAGATGAACCAGAGAGTTTATGCTGGGACCACCGCATGCGTATGTTGCAAAAATCAGACCACAGGAGCTGTTTAGTTACTAAAGATATTCTCAAGTAGAATTTCTTAGGCCTATTGCTGAGGGCATGCTAAACACAGGATAACTGTGAATTCACGGTTGCTCTGCCAACTTATGTTAGGTGGAATCTGAGCCGGGGGGTAATTTCCATGTAACTTGCAGATGGGATATAGAACTATATGGGAGAAGATGAATAATTTATATCTGAGTTCACAATATTAGACGAAGAACCAACTCACAATTAACTTATTCTTGAAGCCATGGGAAAATTCACATTGTGGTGCATGGTGCATATATTAATTCATTGAAAATCTGTCAACGTTAAGTTTCCTTGGGATTGCTAATTAGCAAGTTAAAATATTTTTGGCAATGTGAGAAATCCTGTATTTTTATCTCGTAAAACATATTTTGTAGACTGTTGTTTTTAATTCCTCTATCATTCTAGTGAGTTTGTCCAACTCCCACTGAAGTCAGTGGAAAAAGTTCTGTTGTCTGAAGGCCAGTTGGATCAGCCCTTACTCTGTGTAACCTAGGATGTTTCTTCTGTTTCCAGCATCTGTGATAAGATGCTGTGCATGAGAAATATACACAGTTGAATTATCTCTGTACAGAAGAACAATATCTTATATTGTTCACTAGCTCATAGTGCTTCTGTTATTTTTATTCCAAATCATGTACAATAGCCATAACTGGAAAAAAGACCCTTGTGCACAGCAAGTTATAAAATACAAGTATTTCCAAAACATTCATTAAGCAACTTTACAAACAGAAATGGAAACAGTAAACAGATGTTGCCTTATTTGAAGTGCAGCCGTGGGGCAAAATGTGTGACGACTTTATTAACAGCACCCAGAAAAGATACCCACAGAGATACTAAGCAGGTGGAAAACAAACTACTGCTGGGTAGGAATTCAGTTGTGACATGCAAACTATTCTGCAAGATGTCAAGAGACACTTTGTGGACAGGACCTTGGTTTTGTCTCTGGCTGCATCACCACAGCTGCAAGTGCGCCCTGACATCTACAAAGAGATGAGATGAGACCCTGCAGGATCTAGCTGTCCTTTGAACATTTCCCATCACGGACTGGAAGGCAGAACAGTAACCTTGATTCTGCCACTGTTTTGCAAAGATGATTTGTCTAGGCCTACCTCAACTCTGAAGAGGCAAAAAAACGGGGAGTCGAGGGGAGGGCTAATGCCTAACTATTCACACCAGGGTGCACTGAGGACCTCAGAGGTCCATTAAGAAAGAAAGTACTCTTGCTATTAGTGTCCCAGCCATCAGCTTAAGAGGTCTGATGTCATAGCCACATATCCATTTCAAATCCCAGTGCTTCTCCACTGCCCTGCTCCCCAGGAAACAGGGTTTTTTTTGCCAGAAATGTTCTTTGGTATTTGGAGGCAGTGATGTATATTGTTTGGAGGTACAGTGGGGCATGGATGACAATGATGTTCGGAAGTAGGGGGGAACAAGCGGGATTAAATGACACTCAAGGCTGTTACGAGGAGCAGGACTGAATGCTGCCTTTTTACTGCAGGAGTGGCTGGAGTGGTTAGTTGTGGTAAAGATGGGGGAGAGTGCTCTTCGTTCTGCTCCCTGCAGAAGATCTGCCTGCGTGCAGACATGCTGGTGCAGTAGGAACACCTTGCAGACGTGCTGCCATGCCACAATGAAGCATATAAACTGGGGTTGTGTTAGACCATTGTTATAGACAACGTCCATGGAGTTTGCATAGGGATGTTGCAGCTTCTCTCTGACTTTGCTGCCCCTAGAATTTCAATTTATAACACTGCCTGCAGTTACTCCATTATATCTGACACTAGCCTCCAAAGTAAGTTTTCAAATTCTGGATTAGCGTAAGTGAGAAATGACCTAAAGGACATGGGAATAGGGCTGAGATAGATAGGTATCAATCTGTGAACTGCAAATCAAACTTCCAGCTAGGAAATGCAGACTTCTATAGCACATGAAACATTTGGTAGAGCAGCATAAGATACTTGGGGGAAGAAAAGAAGAGGAAGAGTTACTAAGTTTCAATTTCTTTTCTATTGCACTGGTTTTGGAATCGTATTTTAATGTGTTTAAGCTGGGCAACAGAGGTGATTACCTTTGAAAACTAGGTTACCACCAGCTGTAGAAAAAGTTTCCTTTTGAAATTACAGTTTTTGACATACAAATACTGTTGATCTCACCTGAAATGGTACTCATCATCAGGGTCTGTGCAATCTTACCAAGTTTTCCATGTTTCAGTACTTCAGCAGCTGAGTCAGATTAATAAAAGGCATTTGTTTTCTATGCAGAACTTCAATTTATTTTGTAGTTCATTGCTTCCATTGAATCTGGTGAAATGCAAATAATGGCAGAAACGGTAGGCTGACAGCTGCAGCTGTGAAACATGGCACTCACTCCAAATGTTAATGTGGCACACAGGGACTAACTCCCTTCCCCCCAGCCCGCGCCATCCCATCCCTGTGGCCTGGAGAGGTTTTTTCAGGAACAAAACAAGCAAGTGCTCCCAGGAGCTAAGGAAGTGAGCTGGAAGGAGCACTGAAAGGAAATAAAAAGTAGAATTTTGACCTCTGTCACTAACAATAAAGATTGCAAACCTGGTTAAAGATTTATTTATTTATTTATTAAAGATAAGCAATTTATTTATTAAAGATAAGCATATTTTAATTGAAAATACCCTTTCAATAAAATTCATGTTCCGCTAAAATGTCTTTTTTATTTTTCCTTAGATGAAGGATTTTTCAGATATAAGCAAAATGTGTCAGATCTTATCTTCCTTTTGCTGACCCCACAATTTCCAAATTGAACATAGTATTAGAATTCAGTTCCTTCAAGTGAGACCTACTAGTTGATTTTATGCTTGTGAATATATCCTTCCCCCAAACATAGTTTGCATACACAACTAGTGGCTTGGAAACTGACGCATACTCTGAAGATGTCAATGGGCCCTTAATATTTTTAAGAACTGTCTGGTCTGACTTAGTTGAATGTTATAAAGTGTTTCTGAGAGTTTCATGCATTAAATGAAAAATTACAATGCCAGCTGAACTCTCAGTATCCCTAAGCAGATCATGAAAGCAGTTTATAGCATTCAAAGGAGAGTGGCATGGGACATTTTATAAATATGTTGAAATAACAGCAAAGATGCTGTGGCTTGATGACACATCTATAGAATATAAGTCCACGTGCTTTGACCTGAGAGAACAGCAGACATGCGTTTACAGTTGCATATCAAGATGTAACATTCACTAACAGCAACTAGATTAAATCTATATACAGTGAGAGCTGTGCCAAAGAACTTGTGTTTTTGTTTTATAGCAACCAAGCCAAGGACGGTTTGTAAATAAATGTGCCAATTTTCCTGGGATTCTTTGATTTTTTTTTTTTCATTCTTTGGCATATGAAAGGGAAAATATTTCCCTCAATTGTAACTATCGTTATGAGGGTTTTATTGATGAACATACGAAATATTAGTGTCAGGGTCTAATATTCATACCAGACAATATCTGTGCTTAGAATTTGATTGGACTCTAGTCCATGCTTCATTGTCTTCTAAATTAAAAACAAAAGCACATGTACTGTCTCACAATATTTGGGGAAAAAAGGGCAAGGAAGACCTGTTGGAAATCCAGGAATCTTGCTGAGACCTTCAAGCTGGGAAGTAAGGGATGCTAGGGAGGGGGCCAGAGAAATCGTCTTGAAATCTAAATCTGATTTATTCCTACCCTGTTAGTGATTACTTAAAGCACTGGAAAGTGTGGCTCTGACCCACCAGGTTTTTCCTGGAAGTGATCAGGAAGCAAATTTATCCACCTCGGCAAATCTCTCTGATCTCAGCCGAGCCCAGTGCCCATCATTGCAGAGGATGGGTCCTAAAATTGGGATGCAATCTCCCTGTGGATTCTCGGTGTGAACTATCCTGAGGTAGTGACAAGGCCCTCTCATGTCTGGGTGATACCTGCTGTCCTTGAGAGTGATCTTGGTATGTTTCCAACACCCCCACGCCTTGCAGATCAGTAAATGGGTCTTCCGGATCTCTCCTTTAACTGGGTGTATAGAAGCAGCTTTAGGACAAGTGCTGAATGTTCCCAGCAGTGCAGTCCCAGTGTAAGGATAAACATATGTTTTTCTTTTTATCTTTCTTACCTATATGCAAAGAATAAATAATCTCTGTATGTAAAGATACAATCGCTTACCCCATGCCTACCAGCAGTCATATCCATTTTTTTCTTAAGCATTCATAAAAAATGAATGAAATTTTGCCCAATGACCTATTAAAAATTGAGTAGCAGCGTATGGGATTTAGCCCACACTGCTAGACTTAGGTGGGGAAAGCCACTGTAACCAACAGCTCTTTTTATAATCACTGGGTATTTATTTTTTCCAGGTGCTTAAAAATCAGCTATTTCAGTGTTGTGCTGTGCCAGTTCTGTTTCAAATGAGGAAGGTATATGGTTCTCAGGATTGGGTAAGGTTTTCATCAGCCTAGGTAGAACTGTGTAGTAATGAGGAGTGTGGGATATGGAGCACGTCCTGCTGCACTGTGTGGGCTACAAGTTAAATAAGAGAGTCATTTTATGTATCAGCTGAAAATTAAAAAAAACTGACTGCGCACTGAGTGTTCTTTGAAGAGGAGGTCTACAGAAATTACCTTTAAGTTAAGAAACGCAGGCGATATAGAACGCTCTTTTTCTCAGAACGCAGTGAAATCTCACCCTTTGTGCAAAGGTGATGTTGTCTTGCTTCCTGCCACGTGTGCAGACCTAATGCGTACTGTTCACCGTGAGACAGATGTGGCTTGAAGCACATTCAGTCTGAATTTGTGCAGCACTTTACTGTCCTAATGCTATTTTTGGACCTGACTTTCTTCATTTACCCTGTAGACATCTGTTCTTAGACAACAAACAATGTTGCACCATCATATCTGAATCAGGAAGATGTTTTTCTCTTGATTTTTCCAGTGGTCTTCTTCAAGGTATTTTGGAATGGGCCTCCTTTTGTGTGTGCCTGTCCAAGGGCACGCTATTAAAGCTTATGAGTATCCAAATGCTATATATGCCAAGTGCTATAAAATTCCCACTTTTGCCACTCCAGATTCTGCAGAATTTTTGGGGGGAAACCCTACAAGAATTTTTGAGACCAGCTAGATCAGAATGAAGATGTTGGTTATTGATAAATGATTTATACTTACAAAATTTCAACAAAACTGTCCTTACTCTATCTACTGAATTTACCAGTAGATAGAGTACCGTTAGTACTCTAGTAGTAGATAGATAGTACTCTCATCTATGTGAAAGCTGAGATTTTTTTCCCTGTTATCTGGATTTTCTGCATATCACCTTCTTTCAAGAGACTCCCAAGACCTGTTTTATTTCTGGCTTTCATGTTCCCCAGTTGTTTTGTCTGGAGAAACACAGCGTGAAGATAATTTCAACAGTATGACCGTTGGGGCTACAGCTCAGATCCTCCAGCCTTGAGGACTCCTGGAGCATGTTTCCAGGGGCAATCAGCGCACAGAGATAAAGGCAAAGCCTGGAGCCTGCTGGGGAGAGGGGCCAGAGTCTTGGAGGGACCATCTTTATAAATGAGAAAGTGGGCTGGCTGTCTTCAAAAATCTGAACTGTTCTAGATCCCCTGATTTAAACAGAACCTTTACATATCTAGGATCCACCCAGTATTGCTCAGGAGCTACCACTTTAACAAATTATCGGTATTAATCATTATGAAATCCCCAGATAGAATATGGATACAACACATCTTTTAAAACATACGTAATAAAAGTACTGTACATTTCTTTCTTCAGTGTTTCCATTCTAACTGCAGCCCTCATTTCTCTATATCCATATCAACACATCATCTCTATTAATAATATTCTGCCAACACAGCTCTAGATTTCAGTTTAGACACATTTGTAAGTGCACCTTCTCCAATTATCTTTAAAGTCTCATCTTGGCAATCCATTGCTGGAGGCTACTTGGTGTCAATTGCCAAAAGTAATTAGAAAGATGAAATTTGTTTAAGAAGTTGGTGATCACCATTCTTCCTGCTTGTATTCTAAAGCATCGTGACTGGATGCAAGCCAGAGGAATTAATTCTAATATTGAGCCTGGTGTGAACGAGTCTTTCTTGAGTTTGATTTTTGTAAATTTCTAGATTTCAGATACAGAAACAGGGGTTGCCAACGGTAAATTTTTTTTCACAGCATGATGAAATCTGTATGATGAAACCAGCTTTAATTATTCAATTGGTGCCTGCAAACAGTTGCTTAGTGATTGGTGGCCTTTCTGTTCAAATCTGCAGTAAAACTTATTTGTGGGCTAAGTCACTAGCTGGTTTAAGTCAGCATGGTTCTGCTGATTTAATTGGTATGCACAAAGTCAACCTAGTTAAAAATATCTCTGTATATTTAAGAATAGTATGGATAGCTTCTATAGACAAGACAAAGCTGACCAATAAAAGAGACATCTCATATGGTTTTCAGTGTACTAGTTTCTCTTTTACAGATGTCTTTATTTTCTCTGATTGCTGTCTTGAAGAGTACTTAAAATCAGCCCTGCAGCAATTTTACTTTTGGAAAGTACTAGGTACAGCCAATCATATGGTAACTCAAGAAGATGAGCCTGTGTGAAGTTTGCGCTGAAAACCATCACAATATATTCATTCCTAACTAATAGCCCTTGTATTTGAATCCATGATTCTTAAAAAAAAAATATTTAAAGGATTTGTGTAGTTAAAAATTAATTTAAAATGCTCTATTGTTTAGTTACAAATATTCAAACTGAAAATAAGAACACATGTTGTTCTCAGTGGGGGAGAAAGTGTCAGGAGAATAGATTCATAGCAGCTTATAGATTAATCTCCTAAGCAGAGACTGGTCTGTGCATGTGTTGTGGAAGCAGCTTTGCAGTTGCAGGGCACCAGGTGGTCACCTATGGTTGATTTAAGAAGCAAACACTGCCACAAATGCTATTAGTAGTGTGTAATGAGATTAACTCCCCATAGTACTTGCAATATCCTTGAGGTTTTTCCCTAAAGCAGCACAGGGCTGATCACCACCTTTTAAACAATGAAGAGTTTAATCTTTTATTGTTGTATGCACATAACTCTCATCGGCATTAACAGGAGTTAAGCATGCACATAAAGGGAAGAATAGACCTTCAAGTTTTAAGTAATTATGGTATGCTAAAGGTTTCCAACAATTTCATGAAGGTCCAGGCCAAAATTATACAACAATTCCCACTGGGTGACATTAAGTACTTTCAGAGATTTGTACTTTTGAGTCATAAAGGGTGATTAGAGGCTCCAGAATAACAATGAAGATTTAGGAAAAGGTAAGAAGGCTTGGCTGCAAGAGACAGAACCTGAGGCAGAGCTCACATTTAATTAAATGTTTTTCCTTTCCTTGACAGGGTGAGCTTTTGCTTTCCTTCTTTTTAAAGTAACTAGTTTTGATGTGTACTGAGCATCAGTACGGTGGACTTCCTGGGAGTTTGGTGGACATTCATCTAGTTAGAGATGACACAGTTCTCTGCAGCAGTTCTTGCATATGCAAGAGGAAACTATTTCACTAGGTGCGTCTTCTGTGCCCTCGTGTAAAAGCTTGCTGTGGCTGTGTAAGCAGAAAGGATCCTTCCATTATGGGTCAGCAAGAGCAGTCCTCTGCTCCTCAGCTCAGAGGCTGCCTGAACTATTTCTAGGGGCATCTGCTTCTTCCTAGGAAGAAGACTGGGAGTACGAAAGGGTATCAGAAATGGTAATGCAAACACTTGAAGATTAATATAGGTGTTTTCAGAACTAGATCTGTTCCTCACTTATTTTTCCATACAGAAGTAGGTGCAGGGAGAGTGCACAGGGCCAGTAAAGAAAAAAAAATAACCCAAGCTAAACTCTTGACTGGCCTCTGGAGTCTGCCCACTTTGTCATTTAGGGGCCAGCCTTTGCTTTCACACTTGCTGGTTCATTGATTTCTGATTTCCAAGCCCTTTGATTTCTGTTAGCGGCTATTTTTCTTCTTGTATCACATCAGTGAATAGGAGGTATCCCTATTTGTTGTTCATACATGTATTTTTGATACTACAGTTTTCACCACTGATTAGGGTAATTGCTTTGTTTAGGTATTAAAAGACATTGACTTTTCAAGATAATATTTGGATATGGGTTTGTGTTTCCTGAAGATACTTGCCATTTCTTCCTTCCCTCACTGTTTTTGATGTTCTATTTACAGGATAGTATTGACCTTTTCAGACTTATAATGTAGTCCAATTGGTTGTACTTAAGCACATCATCAGAAAACTTAAGCCAAAGACTGGAGGGACTACTTTATGGCTTGTTTTAATTCCAGAAATGAAAACCAAAAGTGTGTTCCTTTTGTGCTGAAACATCTAGCTGGCAGGTGCGCCTTCTCATTTTCTTCTTTGTAAAACCTGGAATTAATTAATAGTACCTGCCTGTATTGTACGCAGAGGCAATTGATTTCATATTACATTTGCAATTTGTATAAAACCATCACGGTGGAGAATTGCACACATCCAGTAAAGAATCAGAGGATGAAGGTGTTTTGAGGCTTTCAAGTGAGTCTCTCTCTTGGCAGAGCAAGATCTCTGCCTTCGGGTGGAACAGTTGCTCTGCTCTTTCAGACTGGGAAAGCGGTTGCTGCTAGAATAGGACAGTGAATTCAGGCCCAGAAATTGATTAGCAACACTGCTTATCATCGTGGCCTTTTTCACTGACTATAGGTAAAGCAAAATAAAAGCTTTGGGCAAGTTGTCCCACGGAGCTGGGAAGCCCCATGGTTGTCAGGGGAAAAGCTTAAACCCAGTTCTCATTAAAGGCTTACAAACAGAGCATCTTGTTAGGTTTTGCAGTGGTTGCAGAGGCTCAGGGGTATTCCACAGCTGGTAAATTAGTTGGTAGTAATAATACATTTACCGGAATGACAAGTTTCTAAAGCACACAAAAGTAAACCCAAGTATTAAAAAAAAGGAACTTTTCCACTGTAATACAGCTATTATGATTGTGTGATTTATTCAGGAAACAGCTGTGATGTTACTTGTGAAAGAAGAAATTCACAGTTTTTCAAAGAGCACCACTAGGTAAATTATGTTTAAGGAGGTATTTTGGCAAACAACCCGGGATTTTTATTGTACATAATACACGTTACAGTAAAAGTATCAAGGGTAGGTTATAAACTCTGGGTTTTTTCCCAATAAAACTTATTGATTGTCAGACTGTAGGAAGATTCAACCATAAATAATTTTATATACTAAGTGTCTAATCTGGAGTGCAAGGCTCCCTGCAACAGGAGCCTGTCATTCATTATTCATGGGCTGCCAAGACAATGAAATCCTTCTCTGATTTGAACTAGGAGCAAGGATAGAAATTATATATAAACTGAGAAACTTTAATAAATATATGTCAAAGAAAATGTGCTTGAGGGAAAGAATGGATTCCCCATGTGTGAAACCCCTATAGGTTGTATTGACTTGTCTGGCTTTCAACAGAGATGGCAGATGAACTTAAAACTAAGTTGCATATGCAGTGATGGCTCCAAGACCAGAAATATCCCCCAGAGGATATTGGAGCTTTGGGTTTAGCTTCAGCTGCCATAGTGATGAAAACCCATTAGTAAGTAGGCTGTGGCAATTTGGAAACATTAACAGAGACTGAAATGATCGAAATTCAGAGACTTCTCCCTGAAGGGAGGGAGTAAAAGACTAAAAATGTATTCAGGTAGAGATGTCTGGGAAGAGGAAAGGCAGACTTCTGAAATTTTTTTTTTCTAAAATACTCATTTCAGTATCTATCCCTTTGCTGCACATTTTGCATTTACATCAGCTTTTCCCTGATGCTGCTGCGCTCCATTTTCCATATGAAGGTGGGAGTTGCGGTGAAGTGCAAGGAAGCATCTGCACAGAGTGCTGCAGAGAAAAGGAAAAAAGTCTGAGCAAACTTTCCTTCCCTGGCAGGCAGGATGGTGAGGGCAGAGTGGTACAGCCAGGCACTGCAGCACAGGGAGGTAAAATGGAAGGATATAAAAAGGAGGTTTTAGCAATGGCAACATTTGAAAGGAAATAAAGTACATTTAACTGAGGTTTTTTTTGTTTTTTAAATACAGGAAGAATCTTGGCTACTTGCTTAAATTCCATTAAGAAGAAACATAATGCTGATGTTTCCTATCTTGTTTTCAACAGCAAATATTTATAATCAGAGAACCTTTTCCATTCCTCATTGAGCTCAGTGGCAATTTTCCTATGGAGTGCACTTGGATTTGAGTTAGACACTATGATATTTAATGCAGATTGGCACAATTGTATTTTGTTACAAGAAGTCATTAAAATAAATCTGATGTTTGTTTTCCATAAAAAGCAGCCCTTGGAAGAAAGTCCCAAGCACTTTTCCTTTGATGCACAAATTTGCTTAGCATCTTTAGCAGCCCAGTAAATGGTTTTGTTTGTAATGTGTATATACCGGGCACTTGGTAAAACAAAAGAACACTTAAGCTTCTAACCAGTCCTGTGAATTATGATATATGGTGCTGTTTGATAAAGAGTGGAATGTGAGGTAATGAGCCACAGAGGTATTGAGAAAGAAGTAATATTTTTTCCAAATAAGATTTTATTTGGCTATTTGACAGTTAGCACCGAGTTAGGATGCGAAAGAGAGATTCCTTTTCTGAATAACTGAGCAAAGTTAAAGTATCACATTGTGGGGACTATTGCAAATAAATTATACTGGGAGATGGTCTGCTCTGCTCAGGATTATTTTAGTTTCTGGGTCTGAGATATTTTCCAGTGGTAAAAGAAGAAATTTCCTTCTTTCTAGACAGAGAAGGTTGTTTCTGGAAGAGGTCTGATGTTGCGCAGCTCTCTTTCTCTTCCCTGGATAGTAATATTCCCAAATGCAGGCTCAGACGAGGACTTTCATTGACCTTCAGGACTGATGAGTCAGCTCTGCATCACTGCAGTCTCCCATCGTGGTGTGTGTTGGCTGCCAGTTTCTATGCAGTACCGGGGCAATGTGCTTTGAAGCTGAAACTAAAGCTCCAGATCCACGGATCAGTTCTGCAGCATATCATAGAGCTGCCCTTGCCATTTCCTACACATTTAAGATTTAAGGGTAGGGGAGAGATTAACGTGAGACAATGAAAGGATTACAGCCTAAAAATGTAGGGCTGACCATAGTATACATGCCATTAATTTCCAAATTTGCTATTAACAGCTTTTTAAGATTATTACTTGTAATGGAGATGTGTAACTCAAGACAACTGCTTACAAAGAATCTCACATTTGCCAACCTGCCTGCCTCAAGTTCATGAAACACAAACAGTAAGAGAGGAAAAGATTAAATTGCTTTGCTTTTGCCTAGATAGTCCCAGAGAAATTTCTCACGAATTTCAGTGGGTGTTGGTTTCTGTTTTATGTTGCCATTTGTAGCTAGAGTTTCAGGGTCTGCAGTGATAACACTATTGTAAGTTAAATAATACAGATATCTTAATAGCCAGGCAACTGGTTTATGGAAGAATTTCAGCTCTGGGAAGTAGTTAAAGGTAACTTAGGGGGTCTGTCTAAAAAAATCCATTATGCATAGCTTTTTAAGTACTCAGTATTTTCTAATGCACATCATAGTGATGTACCTTGCAGAACCAAAAGTATTGTGTAGCCGCAGCACTCTGGTTGGCCTCTAAAGATCCAGGTTTCTGTTTCTGTATGAACTTGGAAATTATTTCCTTATCTCTATTTTATGGGGTTAAAATCCTTTCACACCTATCAGATGTGTTCTAAAGATAAAATTCATTGTGAAAGTAGTTGTTCAGAGATCACAGTGTCTCTAGAGTTTTAATCTACAAAACCACTATGTGGAAATATTCCTAAACAAGATTAAAATACACATTTCAGGAAGCCACTCTGAACTGTGAATATTTTGGAGGAAGATCCTAAGTTTTGTTTATATGGAGCATTAATAAGTGCTACATATTGCCTTGAAAATAATGGAAAAGACTATACAATTTATATAAAAAGACTTTGAGGGCAAAACAATTGAAGAATCAGACACAAAGGTACATACGAAGTTTTCCATGTTGATGACTGCAGCAGTCTTCTAGCTGCCTCTGAAACCTCTCATTACAAGGTTGGAAGGGTGATTCCTGAGGGAGATGGTGACTTCAGGTAAATGAATTGTTGGTGAAAGCCTGTGTCAGACACTTGGGATGGGATGGGGTTTTTGCTTCTCAAAGCCACACTGACTACAGCCATGCTATTGAACAAGGCAGTTCTCATGACTAGGGACACTGCATGGCCCTCTGGTAAACAGCCATCACTCTTCCCTCTCTTTCTGCCCAGATATTAAACTGCTCTGCTCTCTAAACACTCTTTTTTTTTTTCCTTCCTGTAATTACAGGAGATCATTTCTTGGAGTAGGGTCATAAAGCTGCACTCACCTGTCTGCAAAGTGTAACTTCAGCTGGGCCAGTTCAGATTTATGTCCTTTGCTTGCCATCCTCTCACTGCAATTACAGTGCTGCCAAATAGTGGTGGACAAGGCTTCTGGGATCTGAGCTTTATCCACTGTGTGGATTGTAAATGACACAGGTCAATGGAATAACAGAAATGGCAGAGTTCAGAGGCAGCCATGCCTGACTACAGCAAAAATTAGGCATCAAATGAGAAAGCAAAGACTGCTGCCAGGGACCCGCTATCTCTACAACACCTGGTTAAGATATTGGTTAATTCCCCCAGAAATATGAAATCTTAGGTATTGGGAATAATTGGTTATCATAGGATGGATAAGGAATGTTTGGTTTCCTAATCGAAGAAGTACTCCAATAATTAAAGACAGTCACTCACTTCAAGAAGAGGCTGTCTTTCTCCTGTTGGTAGCGAATTTTAATGCTCGATAGCAATAACTTGCAGCTGAACTCATGGAACAGATTGGTGCTGTTGACTGATTACTAGATATATTTTTCCTTAAGCGAAGTCCAGCGTGAAGCCATTTATCAGGAGCATTGGATTCCACTACTGTTGCAAGTTTGGTATATAAAGAGGAGGTATATTCTTGTTCTCTTTGACTCTGATTTTACTGAGGTCTTCAGCAAACTTGGTTTTAAATTTCACTCCTGTCCAGAGTGTCAGTGAAATCAATAATGAAATCTCTAGGGTACTTGGTTCAGTTTTTGTGGCATATCCCCTTCTTGGTAGATAAACGTATTTTAGTAGGCATTAAAAATATAATATATAAATTATTATTGTTATTGTGCTTTAGACTGATTTGCTTCAACTTTTTTTCAGAGTACTTTTTGTAGTACTACTTTGTTCGGAAGACATTTTTAATGCTTTAGCAGTCCTTCATAGAGCCCTGAAATTGTAAAACATCAAGAATTATATGAAAAATACTGTTTCTGAACGTGCAGAATGACAGTTGTGGGTAATAATTTGCCCCTGACAGTAACAGATGCGAGTGAAAGGCCAGCAGTTTGCTTCCACTTGATAAATGGCTATATTTTGACAGCAAATTAGATGTCACATGAAGTGGCAAATAGTGCAAGAAATCAATATTTAGTGTGAAAAGTTGATACAGTTAGCCTGTTGATCAACAGGGTGTGTGTAAACATGATTTAATGACTTGAATTTACTTCAGGAGATTTCAGTGGGAATGGGTCGCAGAGTGGCGCGTCCCCTGGGATCACTTGTAGTTCTTGCAGCAGCTCCTAGCATAGCTCAGTTCATAAGTCTGCAAGTACTAGAGATTAAAGTTTGAGGCAGAAGATATGAATCCAGCTATGAATATTAGTGCAAACAGGTCAGCTTGCTTTCCCTCAGTGCTGTTCAAGAGTCCTGAGCAAGGATTGGTGGACTGGGTTCATGTACAGTAACTGGAGGCTGAATCATGCTGTTAACTGTTCAAGCTGTATCATCATCTTCTGTCTAGCCTTCCACTTTCAGGGCTTTATTATTACCTGGAAGTGTAAACCCAAATGAAATCTAACGCTTAAGGACTTATCCAAGAACTAAAATGAAATTATATGCAGCTAGCCTTATTTCATTAAATAAACGTGAGCTTAAAAATCCTAAAATACAATATGCTGCAGGACATTGCCTCTCAGGACTTGTATGTAGTTTATAATTGTTGCAAGTTGGTTGTGAGCAGGAAAATGTTCAGCTATCACCAGGTTGCAGCTGAATTGGATGAAACTTGAATATGAATTCCATTTATGCAGGGAGAGGAAGAAGATAAAACAGGGATTTATGCTTCCTGCAGAGTCACAACACAGTTCAGTATTCCAGCAGATAAGATGCAAGAAAGATTAACCTAACTTTGTAGAGACAACACATAATTCTCTATAAAGAGCACATAACATCAGATATGAATCTGAACTAACCACTGCGTTCAGAGCAAGCAGGTTTAAATAATAACAAGGAAAACAGTCACACTTTGCTGTCAGTGTCACTCTTCCAAATTTTTGTCACCATCAGAGGGCTCAGCAGTGTTAGTAGAGCTGACTTTTTGTTCACAGCTGTCATGCCAACTCAGCATCCTAGCAGGTATGGATTTTATTTTCACTTTGAATTGTGTAAAGTACTCCAATATTTGTATGTATATGAGAGTTCTTGCTGGAAAAAATGACTATACCTTCCTTGCACCCAGCTTAAATTTAAGAAGTCATTGGGCTGAATTGAGCCCTGGAGGCAGTGAATCTATCTTCTCTGACATAAATGGAGTTATGCCTGTGTTATGTACTCCCCATCATGTCAGCTAGTTACAAGACTGACTGATGAGCCTCTGCAGCCCCCAGCATCACCTGCAGGGCTTTCAGAATGTGCCTGGAAGGGGCTTTCTGAAGTTCTACTCTCATAGTCCAGTGCCTGGACATTATACAGCCATTTCTCCATCAAGTCTGCAAATCATTTTCTTCTTACTTGCAGATACAGAACTCCAGATTTTTACAACATCAGAATTTGCTTTGGAAACTCCATAAAACCCACTACCTTGCTTAATGCTGTAAACTTACCTATTTCTCCAG
>NW_008825104.1:2071214-2074233 GCF_000699105.1 Pygoscelis adeliae
GGAGAAGGGAAAGGGGATGGAGTGCTCCATTATCATTTACGGAAGATTTCTTCAGATAATTGATAATCTGCTGTAAAAGGGGATCTTGATCCTTTCTCCTTGGTCTGGAATCCTTGTTGCAATGTGGTGCCTCCAGGTTGACAGTGAGGAGGTTTAGGGGCTAGTCACAATTACAGCATTATCTGACAATTTATGCCCATTGATCTTTGTGTTGAAAATAAGGAAAAATAGATTTATTCAGTTAGTATAAGAAATAGCAGATCAGATGACCAGCCATCCAGAACTCTGAATACTCTGTTGATAACATAGAACAACCATGCTGAACACAAGGTTAATACGTCTTTTTTGGAGGGCAAATTTGAAGTCCCCACTAGAAAAAGGTGAAACAATGAGCAGTTTGAAGTTATTTATAATGTATGGGTTATTGCATTATTGTTGGCTAGGCATAAAGCTTCTTGTTTTCCAAAGGAATTTATTGCTTTAAATATATCATGTCCAAGGGATATGGTAACCTTCCGATAACCTTCATCAGACATGGTAAATCTGAAACAGATGCAGTTGAGACGATTCTTGAACATCAGTTATTGCTTTCCAGCATAGTGACTGACAAACCCCAATACTGTCTTTCAGAGTCTTAGCAGCTCAAAGACCGTGCTCCACCTGACCTCTTGTTCAGCGGTGAAGACCCTTGTTGAGTTCCCTAGGCTATTTATTAATTCTGTTTTTACTAAAGGCGTATTTTCTTCTAACAAATTAATTAAATGTAAAGGAGTGTCTGATTTGCCAATGCTTTGACCTTTAGTGCTTGGATGCATAGAAGCGGGGTGTAAAACCCCTCCTGTCTTCCCCCACCTCGCCTCCAAACGCCCTATATACTCACATATATGAAATCCTTAGCTGGTAGTATTTTTCAGTCATCCAGCTCTTGCTTACCATGGATGTAAAGGCAGCGAGGATTAAAGCTTTTAGGATGTTACTATGTGTGGATATCAGTAAACAGCGTATTGTCCTGAGTAGGAATTAAAATATACCAAGCCTTTCCTGCCATCCATACCCAGAAACATCAAGCAAAAAGGTTGCATGTTGCTGCTCCTCAAACGCAGCATTGCCCTGTTGGGAAAATGTCTTTTCCTCAGTGATTGTATTTGTCTGTTAAAGACGTCTTTTCAGAGTTGAAGAAAGAACTCTAGGAGTGGATTTACGGTTCATTTTGGAGGATTTTTCTCCCCTCAATGTCCAGAAATTCTTCCACAAGACAGGGGCAGCTGAGGGGGGCCTGGGCATTGGAGCTACTTGCAAGTGCAGTGCGCTGAACGTTTCCAGCTGCAGAGAGTTCACTGCCTAGTCATGGTTTGTGGGAAGTGTCGTTAGCAAGCCTTGCAAGCTGTGCCATCTGCTAATGCCACCCATCACGGTGACTGGCGTAACACAGCAGTCATGTCTTCTGGCAGAGAAACCATACTTGAAAGTTCTTTACAATGAAAAAGAAAATATGTTTAAAGTTGCCAAAGGGTTGTGTTTGAATGACAGCTCAGGTGTCAAACAGTCGTCATCTTCAGGGAGAAGGTATTGTCCCTTCACCCTTTCTGCCGAGAATCATCACAGGAAAGATTTGCCTGCTTCCTCTGTGTTTACTTTGTGTGGGAATGGCACTGATGGGGAGCGAGTGAGTGCTGGTGTCCATCTGGGGTGGCAGGAAGGGCTGATGGGAACCCCTCTGTTGAGTAGCTTGTTGCCTACAGCATGCATCCACATGGGCTGGTGTTGCACAGGCATGCCGGTAAGGAGAAGTGTGTCAGTAGTGATCCTTGGTTAAACAAGACTTGAAGGAGGGCTTTCCTAGCCATTAATTTACATTTTGTGTTTGCACAAAATTAACATAATCACTGTTAAAAGTGGGCCCCATATTCATGCTGCTTGATTGGCCTGAAAAGATCGACTGTGTAAGTTAGAAATCTGTTCAGTCACTTCTCTAGGAAATGTTACTGACACCATCCCCATCTCAATAATCCTGCTATAAATGTAACTGATAATTGGCCAAGTAAGGGAGCAATACGATCCTATGTCTATGCGAACTGGGATGATGTATGTGGAAATCACCCTTTAAGCAATTGTCACATGCTGTTTACTTCTTCTCTCTGTTTGGTTCTAAATCAAACAGCTGCCAAGACTCTTTATTCATATCTGTTTTAAATTTGAAGCTTTACTTAATAAAATCAAGGATGAGCAGATACTTAGATTTCTTCTAAACACAATTAATATTTATTTCTGAAACTCTTTAGATAGGACTTCAACTTGCTTTCCAGAAACTATAAGCAGGTAAAATCTATTCACCCAACCACTTCTGTGCAACGTGGAAGTTTCTTCCTTTCTTCCTCTGACACGTCACAGAAATGTTCTGTCAAATGTGTAGAGATGGGCTGCAAAAATCCAGTAGAGTTAATTTAAAGCAACCCCAGATCTTCTACATGACTCTCAGATTTTCCCACTCCATCTGTAGTTTAGTAAGTCGCAGCCTCTTGCCAGTTTGTGAAATGCTGTTGCTGCTTTCTGCTCCCACACTGTGATAATTCGTTTCTGTTTGATAAAACTGTTCCCGTGGGAGAATTTCCTTCATTCCAGCTGAGCATCTCAGGGTATCAGCCTGGGCAGTAAGCCTGTGTTGCTCTCACAAAATTTTGAGAGAGTTTTAAATAGTTTTAATAAAAGACTTTTTTTTTTGTTTCTCAAGCAGTGACACAGGACCATGTTACTCATATCGGCAAGTAGCGGCAAACTTCCCAAGTTTTACATGGGACGGGAGCCCTTGTAGTGACTCACACCCTACTGGTCCTGGGTCCCCACCCAGCATGGTAAGCAGTAACACATGTTGATGCTGAGGGGTCGGAGAGGGAGGCAGTCACGCATGGCACCGTGAACATGGTGCAGACCTCTACGCTTGCCTCTGGAAATCAGTCTCAAGGTGCATGAAACCATGCAACCACTGCAGCTGGGTGTCTGGCCCATGGGAGCATAGGAT
>NW_008825104.1:2074270-2075145 GCF_000699105.1 Pygoscelis adeliae
ACTCCTCAGGTCAAATCCCTCCCAGCTACACAGATAAACAACTTGGAGCAGCTTCAGTGGAGTCCAGAGTGGGTGCTTAGAGTCAGGTGGATGCTATGCATCTTTGTCTGACTTTGCATGTGGCTAATTGCATTTCTGTTCTACCTGTGTTTCATGTGTTAGTGTCTAATCATATATGAGGCCTAGTCTGGCCTGAAGCAAAGTGTGTGCTCTGTGTCACCAACTATTAAGCGAGAAATTTCTGTGGCAACTAAGGGATGACGATTTCTTTTGCTTCCTTACCAACAGTAAAGACTAGATTCAATAAACACTGCCTAATCTCTTCATTTGAGGGAAATCTGCAGAATAACTAAAATATCAGATCACAGAGCATCTTCTGAAGGAGTCCGTGGTAGCAGAGCCATCTGGATGTTTTGTTGAATGTAGTCTCATACATGCATTCCTGTTAGGCAAGGAAGCAGAGCTATAAAAGTAAATTTAATTACAAAGGGTAATGCCAGAACTGGATGCTGTGGAGGGAGACCTGCCCTCCTCCCCTTCGTAATACACAGTCTGTCTCTTTCTTTCAAAGCACAGCAAAAAGAGTATGTGTTAAGAAAACTAGGTTTCTTTGAACGAATAAGATCATTATCCGCAAGTCTCTAGGCACTGTCATGCACAACAGAGTAAACTACAACCCTGTCTCACATTTTAGGAACATTCTTTTTTTTCCTTCTCCGTCACTTTCTATCATTTGATTACAAGCCTTTACGCTTGTAAATGCAGAACTTCCCCAGAGCAAAAGCAAAAGACGCAGCACATTGCGAGCTCGGTGGGTGAGGAGGAGGAGGAGGAGGAGGAGGAGGAGGGCAGCAGGAGGGCAGCAGGGAGAAGGG
>NW_008825104.1:2075241-2083069 GCF_000699105.1 Pygoscelis adeliae
GGGACGGTGTGGGAAAGGCCGGCTGCCCACCCTCTCAGCCTGCCCCCACGCCGCCCGGTGCTCTCAGGAATGCAGAGCTCCTTTCAGCGTGGCCATTCTCGGCCTGGTTATGTTACGCCTCTTTACAGGGGAGTTTTTCTAAGCTGGCAAATAGGTGACTTGCACTGTGTCCCTCATACTGCCTTTTAAGTGCAATTATTTTAATTGATTAATATTGCACCGAGCAGTTTGCTCAGAAGGGACAGCTCTTCTGGTTTTTTGGACTAATTACCGGTCTGGATTTCTGAATGACAATACGGCTGCTAATTAATCTCACTGCAGTTCTGAGAGAAAGAGACCTTGATAAGAATTTGCCAATTAACATAAGAAAAAAAAATGTCAAGAGTCCTGTTGTGTTTTTCTGGCATCCACTCCCAGTCAGATGAATATCACTATTAAATACAGAGACAGACTAAGTATGAAAGCCAGTGGGCTGCAAGGCTGTTCCAAACTTGCCCAGACGTTATTAATTCAGGAGCTAGCTAGTGAACGCCCGTTCACTCTTGTGCCTAACACTGCTTGCTACGGTTTTTGTAAGCGGGAGGAAGACGAAGCAGGGCAGTGCGGCAAGTGTCCGACGATCCCCATAGGGAATTTCTCACAGTGTCCCAGTGTTAGTATTAACAGAAGGCTGAAAGGGGAGTTTTGGCAGGGTGGGTCCCAGCTGTCACCTGGTTCCTCTGGTGCGGCCAGGGACGTGGGGTCTGCGTGGGGCACTGCCTGGCTCAAGAGTGCTCTCACAGTGTGTAACAGGGAGCACACGTGTGCCATGCGGGACAGTGCTGGTGGTGGTGGGCAGCAGGGACACCCCTGGGCTCATTTGCTTGTCTCACAAATTGTGCTCATTAGCCATGGTGGGCAGCACTGATGTACAGCCCAAGTATTCACTTTGCTTCTTGCAGGGGAAGTTTGCAGCCCGTGCTGACTTTCCTGCTGCTGCAGCTGAGCAGCTAATAGTTCCTGGAAAAGCTCATTTAAAACCACCTGGGCATGTTACAGGACTGTGTAATCTCAGCTGTATCTGTGGTGTAGATACATCCATGAAAATACCAGGCCAGATGCTGAACTGGTGACGGTTACTCCAGTCCCTGATCCACACCAGCTCTGTGAGACCAAGGTGATTTACAGGGACTTCTCCGGCCAGGGGAAAGGGACAGGACCTGGTGCTGTTGCCAGTTTGTTTTCATTACTTTGAATTTTCTGGAGCGATGTTTCTGGCCCACAGGACCACATGCCATGGGTGTTTCTGAAGAGATGAGCAGCACAGCAGCTGCTGTGGCCGGTGTGCGCTGCTCTGGGTGACCAGAGAGCTGTCGCACATCGGAACATACAACAAGCTCATGGAAAGTGCTGGTTTAAACCATGCTGGTTGAATTTAATTTCTTTTCTTTTTTTTCTCTCTGTGCTTGCAGGTCAGAAGATTCTTCACCACAGAAGTGATGTCTTAGAAACTGTAGTCCTGATCAATCCCTCAGATGAAGCTGTTAGTACTGAGGTAAGTCAGAAACACTTCATTGGATGTGTCATAAAAGCTCCATTATTTTGTCAGGATGAGAGCAGTGAAACAGATGTAGTTGAGATGATTCTTGAATATCAGTTACTGCCTTCCAGCAGAGACTGAGAAACCCCAATACTGTCTTTCAGAGTCTTAGCAGACTAAAAGCAGGTCCTAACTGTGGATGAAAGGACATGTTAGGAGCAAATATCATGAAAAACATCAGCCACCCTTTGATTTTCTCCCTGGTTTCCCAGACTCCTGATAATATGTCAGAGGCATAGGACAGAAACACACCTCTGATCCCAGCACTCCTTTTCTCATAATGCACCGAATTCCCTTCTTGATGAAGTGGAGGCAGCTGTGGTGAAACTGCATTTGCTTTTCTTCTGCTCCTCCATTGTTTGGTAGATCTGGATGCCTATTTTACACATGAAAAAAGTGCCTGAAGGTGCCCTGAGACAAATTTAGGTCTTTGAGAAGAATTACCAGCTATGTGGTGGTGACTCTAGGTTGACCTGTCTGTCCTTCATAAAGCATGTGATGTATCAATGGACTCTGGAGAGTGCTCCAGAAGAGGACTGCCAATTCCTCATGAACTCACTAGAGTAGAGTCAAAGAACTGAGCATGTAGCTCAAAGACAAAATTGACAAATTTAGCTAGTGAGACTGAAGGTTGAAAAAATAGGGATAATTGCATTGCTAGCCTGTGCTGGGAAGCACTGACATATTACCATTTCTGTTGGGAAATGAAGTGGCTCTGCTTGTAGTACCTAGTGAAAAATCTATTTTGTTACCGACCTTAAGTGATATTAAACACAAACAGGAGGAAGGACTCCAAAACAAATGAAATTTCTGAAGTTGTAGAAGTTTAAATAAGTAAGTCACCTTAGTTAATGGCAGCTCATTCACTAAAAAACTGTGCATGAAAATCTCTTACAAGGCATTAGAGGTACTTGGTAAGGAGCAAGGGCGTCAGTGGGGTATCAGCTCTTAATACACTCAGGAATTCAGAGTAAAAAGCTATAAAGTGTGTGTGTGTGCAGAGGGGGGGGAAGAGCTGAAGGAACTGCCAGAAGTAGGGAAATGCCATTTCTGTCGCTGTTGCTCATGCTACCTTTGATGGATGATCACATGGAAGAACATGGTCTGAGGCCCACTAATGACTTCTGAAGCCTGGCTTTACTCCTTTGGCTCTGGAAGGTGTTTGGCTAGTTTACTGTTAATTTCCTCTCTAGACTGTGGGAGGCAATCTTTTCTTCGCTTTCATCTTGCCAAACTGGTCACAGCCAGAAGTTACAAGCTGAGATTTACCTTGGCTGGCTAAGCAAGACTCTGACTGGACACAAGCCAGAAAAAGACAATAAGAAAGAGGCAGGAGAATTAAATTGGAGATTGGAATAGACGTGCTCTGCCCATTATGGCAAATAGAAACCTGAGTTTCATATATCAAGACATTTCCAGGTTGCATCTGGGGATACACTGGTATACCATGGAGCTCTGACTTCACCAGAAGAGGAGCTTGAATCTATCCATTCAGGAAAAACAAAGGAAAATGATATTAAAAGAACATCCTGCTAATCTGGCTGGTAATAGCCATGCTGGTGGTAGTCTGAGCATGGTTCTGCCCAAAGCTCCTATCATGTTCTGTCAAATGCCAAAATACCTCCCAGAAGAGAGAGCCCAGAGAGAGAGATTGCAGTTTCCCAAAGAAAACAAGTTTCTGAAACACCCATGAACAGTTACTTCCTTCTTAAGAAGACCCCACTCCGTTGCTCTAACGCTCCTGTGACTGTACTGTAAGTCTGGGAAACCACTGATCTGCTGACGCTCCTGCCTCTGTTCACATTCCATCCTTACCTCTGTTTTGACTGAGGCTACATCTTGCTGTTCACTTCCTTCAAACAATTTGGGACTTCAAGCAAGGGTAAAGCTGAACAGAATCATCAGCTTGCAGTATTTCTTCTGAAATGGAGTGGTCCTGAAATCAGGAGACGAATTTCTGGTAGTCCTTTGGGAAGCCTTGGTTATACCCAGACACAGAATGTATGTGTCTCTTGAAGGTCTTCCATGTGTATCATACATTATGCTCTGTAATGTGCAAGCTTTTATATACTTTTTTCTTGCCATAGTTTGCTAGCTCTGCAGAACATATTTCATCATCAATTAATAAAATAGGTTGAAGGGGAATTATGTGACAGTCACATATCAGTGATTCACAAGTCAGGAAATAATTTTGCTGTTGGAAAACCTGGTGAGTTTACACATAACTTGGCAGACTGCCCAGCACTGCTGCAGAGAGAAAGCATAGAAAAGGAAGCCAGTTCTTTTATGGTTTTAATAGAGCCAAAACAGACAAGATTTGAGCAACACACATCAGACAGCTGGCTGCACTTATCTATATTTTTGTCTGAAATAGAAATAGATACACTCGATCCAGCAAGGATATTGCTGAATTTATAAGTATTTAGTGCAATTGGTGACAGACCAGCATTAGTCCTGCGTTTAATTAAAGGAACATTCTGCTGCTCTGCGCCAGGGTCACTTATTTGTTAAAATAACAATGAAAATGTGGTAGAGTTGGGATCTTCTTTCAGATACACACTCTTCAGTGCCTCTTTTCTACTTGTACTGAAAATGTGAGTTGTTTAGCAGAGATTCAGGTCGAGCCTTTCTGGCTCAGCCTCCCTGGTGTGAGCAGGAATTATTTAGACCTACTGATTGCTTAACAATCAATATAAAAATTTGAAAGAATAGCTTGCTAGGAGAGCTGAGGTGATTATGTCATCTCCATGGAGATGGAGCTTGGATGCAATATCATATGGAGTTGTTCCAGATGGACCCTGCTCATTTAGTTTAATATGTGGACAGCCTTGTTCTGGAATTGCTATTCTGGTTTAACTTAATTCCTCCTTAAACAGAGGAATTAGTGCACTTGAAATTCATACCTTACCATAGGCTGAATTGATTTTTCAGTGTTGGACATGACTTTTGAAGTATTTGCAAAAAAATTACTCAACAGTACAGAATCTTACACAGGTTTTGTTTAGTTTTGTTCTTAAATACAAGTTGAATTCAGCCAACAGAAGTATACTGAATATATGGATTTCTCTTAGCATGCAAGTAAATCTCCCCCTGGGGGGGAAACAGGAATTATTAGTTGTAGTGAGAGTCAAGTAAAGTAACAAGCATCTACTTTAAAATAGTTCAGAGTTATTTCAAAATGCAGAAGAAGGTAATTTCTCAGTAGCAAGCTCATTTGTGCCATCAGGCATCCACTTAATTTACTACTGTATATTGAAAAAGGTCTTGGTTGGCACACTTTAAAAACTTATAGTGTTCATAGTTAGTGACATCATGAGGTGTAAATGGTGCATGTGGCTGTATCTGAGTGCTTGAAGTTCAAGTTTATGATTATGGTGAAGCAGAATCATCCCTTAACTTTCTAGATGATTCAGGTTACAATAGAATGACAGTCTAAATATGAGACTTTTATGTGTGATTTGTGGCTGTTACTTTTCAGTGACATTTTTGCAACTGAATGGTAAGTAATGTTGTACTAAATAATGTACTTTACAGTAATGTTACTGTAAAGCAGCCTTCCAAAAACTGAGTCTGACACATGCAGTTGTCCCCCATTAGCACGTGGGACACAGTTCGCCAAGACTGTCCTGATACAGTGCTATTAAAATTCACCAAGAGTTAAACAAGGAATGTGTTTGTTTATTGAAAATATTATTTTTACATTCACATTTTATTCTGTTCCGCTCCTTGCTCTTTTTTCCATGTCGTTAGTTTGGTTTGTTCATCAGACCTTCTCTCTAATTGCTTCTTGTCCCTCCTTTTTTCCCTTTTGCACCTTTCTCATTGTCTTTTGTAAACAGCACTATAACATGATAATGTTTCAACAGTCCTGGGAGACTCTGGTGCAAAATATGTTTTATATTAGGAGAGATAAACTGCACGTTCTCAGCAGAATATAGAAACACATGGTAACTCCCATTACTGATGTATTTCTCTCCCTTACTCTAGGTGCGCTTAATGATCACAGACACTGCAAGACACAAGCTCCTTGTACTAACTGGACAGTGCTTTGAAAACACAGGAGAACTCATTCTTCAGTCAGGGTCCTTCTCCTTCCAGAACTTCATTGAGATCTTCACGGATCAAGAGGTGTGTTCAGAAAAGTGCCTTCCATACATTGCCATGTAATGGCAGAGGTTTCTAGAAGACTAAAAACGGCTCTCTGTGTTGTTAGAGTTAGCATCGGCAGCCTGATGCTTATGCTCTTTACTCTTCATTATAGACTTTCTTTCAAAACATTTATTTAATTTACTTTAGATTTTATGTAAATTGCTTAACAAAAGAATTAAATTTTAATTTGGGGAATTAAATTGTAACTTCCAGAAACAGAAAATCAAGGAACCTTTTGAGAATGGAAGGGGACAGTGCTGTGTTTAAAATACACAGCTTGTTTATCTAAAGTACACATATAAAGCACTGAGATTGAACTTGACACCAGGTTCTTGCCTGGTGGCAGCTAAGTAATAGGTGATATTAAACAAGACAGAGGCTGTGTGTTGGAATAGCTGTAGTTTTTTGCACCACCTACCTGCTTGGCTTCTTTATAGTAGTGTTTAAAATTTGGCCAGTGAAATCTGTAAATCATGTGATTTTTACGTACCAAAAAGATAAGTATGAAGTATACCAGTATTTAATGCCGTTTGTTTCATGACTTGTTATTTTGCTGTCTTGCTTAATGTACTGTGTCTGAAAGCTCCCATTGGGCAGGAACCCATAGTAAACAAGCTGTCACACTTAATTTGGCTGCTGTGTAAAGTATATATTTAAATAAACTATATGGCTGCACCCTTAGGAATTTAGTTTCCAAAATTAATTAGGAGCATGTCAGTGGAGTGAGGTTTGAAGGTTCAGCACTGAAAAAGCAAAGTTTGCATGAGCTCCAGCGTGACCTTATTGTATCCATTTGATCCTATTCTCAAAGCCTCTTTGTTCAGCATATGGTTGTAGGGTTGGGGAAGGAGGTGGATTCCTGCTCTCTGAAACACGTGCGACGCCTAAAACTCACTGGCAGTTTGCAGAGTTACTTTTCTACAAAATTGCAAACCCAAGCTCCTTGCATCTCTGGCTGATTAGCGACACATAATTACTTTATGACTACATGCAAAACTAGGGGCATTACCGTTAGGAAGTGGAATTGTTGGCTGGAAAGTGGAGGGCTGGTGGTAGGCCATGAGTTACAGCCGCTGAGGGATTGCTGCAGTGGTGGGCGTGCAGGGCGTACTCCCATGGTCTATGAGTAAGGCTCACTTGGCTCGTCTCTGTGGCTGGCAGCAGGCTCACCAGCCAGCCGGCATGGGTCTTTGAGAGTGTTGGCTTCCAGCTTATTGTTTCTGAAGCCTTGAGCTCTCACTGCTTCTACAAGATTTCACAAAAGCAAAGAAATATCACATGCTGCAGTCTGTGTATGTGATATTTTTTAAAGGGTCGCATTACCGGGAAGTTTTTAGGTGGTCTACAAATTGGAAAAAAGGTTAGGAAAAAGGGCTAGAAAAAAGTGGTTAGTGGTTTTCTAAGTGGTGATCAGAACGAATTCCTGTGCTGTCCTGACCCTGGTGGACTTGGCAGTGTTAGGTTTACAGTTGGACTCAATGATCTTAAGGGTCTTTTCCAACCTAAATGATTCTATGATTCTATAAACATGTAAGGTTTGATGAGTACTGGGTAGAGTTGGTGTTTCTGGCCTCTGCCCATTTTTACTTCACTGGACCAAAACTGAACTATGGTCAAGGAATGTTCTTACAAATAAGTAAATACCCTTTGGGGGATACTCTTATGAAGTCTAATTCAGAAATCCATCTCTAGCCTGCAGATCTCCCTGCAGGCAATGCCTAAAAGTGGTGTTTTCAACTTCTCCCGTGCCAGAAGATTGAAGATGTCCTATTTCACTGCCTCTGCAACAACAGCTAGCAGAAGAAAACCTTTCTTTTTACCTTTGTGGTCCAGGGTAGGAAACAATCTTGTGTTTTCTCTGAGCAGCCAACTTGCTGTTTGCCTTCACCAGCTGTGACACCTTTAAAACTTGAGGGTTCCTCAACAGATGTCTCTCAGTGCTTGAAAAGATGTTCAGGTTCACAGATACATTTCTTTGCTCCCAGAGTGACTTTGAATCCAGAGAAGACAAGGAGTGGTTACGTCTCTGTGTTATCAAATAGCATAAGCAGTGGAACTGTTGATATCCTTGGTGTCACCATTTTAAATGCAAATCCATTG
>NW_008825104.1:2083109-2094385 GCF_000699105.1 Pygoscelis adeliae
ATATATGATCTATATCTGGAATAATTTTTCTCCAACTTTTCATTGGCCTGCACTACCAGTGGCTTAACACTGTCTGCATTATGCGTGCCAACTTTTAGAAACAAAGAAAGTCAGAATTTAGGAGTATGAAGCAGAAATCCAAATATGATATAATATAAACTGGAGAGGACTAACCCCAAACCTTGGCCCAGTATATTCATTAGCCCAGTGTATTACCATGCGATTTTTTTATCTAGCCAGAAAATTGGCTCTACATGAGAAACAGTCTGTATTCAAGTTATCTCCTTATGTGTGCAGCAGACTTGGATTTATTCATCCAGAGGAAGATGATCTTTTACTACTTTCATCTCTCCCTAATAATGTGTTTTCAACCCTGATCAGAGACACAGCATAAAGATTACATTTGAGATACTAAATCCATTTCAGAGCTGTGGTCTGTGCTGCCCCTCTTTTCTTATTTCTGTTGCAATAAACATCAGGAATAGTTCTCCTGTTTTCCTTATCTTTCATCCTTTTCAGCCATTTCTCCTTTTATTTTGTTTTGCTTTGTTTTTTCCTTTGCTCCTTTTCAGACAAAGCCATGTCTGACATATGGATGAGATTTATTTATACTCCTGTCAAATGGTTTGGATACTAAGTAAGGCTGACAAAGGAAGATAGAAAATATTTATTTTCTGCTTGATTTAGGTATTGGTTGGATTTTTTTTCTTTGGATAACAGCAACTGCATCTTTGTTGAGTTTTATTTTTGGTAAATGCTGAAAATAAATAATGTAACACAAAGAAGGGAATAGAGACACACACATGGAGGCCCAAAGAGATCTAATGCAATCAAACATCATTAGTTTTTTATATATGCATTTTTTCTGCTGATTCAGCTTGTGGTCCGAGACATTCAAATTATTCAGCTGTAGCATAATCTATATCATCTTTATGAAAACTGTTCTTACAGCTTGAACTGACAATTGTGTCTCTGCAAAGAAGGTTGTGGTATTTTGCATGACGATGTGCTGGCATATTTTGCACTGACATTTTATGTCTGAATTACTTCTTTAAAGAAGTTGTTTGCATAATTTGGTGGTCTCTTTTTTAAGACCAAATAGAACAGAAATGGGCTACATCTAACCTAATTACCAGTTAAAAAATCAAAGTCAAATGAAAGTATCTGTGGAACTGGGAGAAGGTATAAAGTATGTCACAATTCTTCACGTTTGTTTGTCTACTAATCTGGGACCATCAAATATTGTTTTTTAGTTCAGACTAGAACAGAACAACAGCTCTTCATACTACGGCATAGAACTTGTTTTCTATGCCTTTATTTCAGCAGCTGGTTTTGGTACTAGCATGTTAGCAAATACTGTCAAAATTAATGGAGTTATTCTAGATTTCAACTTTCATGGTCCATGAGTTTAAAATCAAAATAATGACAAGAGCATTTTTAACCCTAACACTGTTTTTCTGTCTCTTTAGCCCTGTACCTCATAGTCTCAGAAATACAGAACTTGTAGCTGTTTTAATTTCTGAAGCAGTAACTAATTTCTTAGTGTTCTGGAAAACTCTCCTGCAGTCAGTCATGCTAATCTGGGAGCGGTGCTAGCTTTTCAGGAGCCAGTCTGCAGAAAGAACTGCAGTAACAATGGTGTGGTGGAATATATCCCATGAGAGAAGGGGGTGAGGAAGGCGGCTGCCTCTGGGAGGATGCTGGCCTCCTCTGGATTGCAGTTACTCTCTGCCTGTTAAGATGATGTGCTTTGTCCCTTAGATATTTGGCTGGCTCTTCTGGATGGACTGGGGCAGCAGGGAGACCCATGAGCCAATGGTAGAGATAGTGGCAGCTCTGGCAGCATTAGCCTCATAGTCCTCATACCCTCTCAATATAAAAGCTTGTACCATCCTCCTATGAAGGGTGGAGGAGGGAAGGGTGAACCTTGGGGTACTGTCATCCTTTGGGCAATAGGGACCAGGAATGAGGTCCTTCTTTGTATTTAAAAAAATACAGTAGCAAACTAATTGTGGTAACAGGTTCCTTTAGCTTCTAGGATGGGTACTCACCAGTGCAGAAGCAAATGAAAAAGTTTTTATCTATCTGGTCAGGAAATATTATGTTCTGACATTAATTGTCATTAAAAAATGAATTTACATGCATCTTCTTGTGTTTTTGTTTTACAACCCTAGATTGGTGAATTATTGAGCACCACACACCCTGCCAACAAAGCCAGCCTAACTCTTTTCTGCCCTGAGGAAGGGGACTGGAAAAATTCCAACCTTGACAGACACAACCTTCAAGACTTTATTAACATTAAACTCAACTCAGCTTCCATATTGCCCGAAATGGAAGGACTCTCTGAATTCACAGAGTATCTGTCAGAATCAGTAGAAGTGCCATCACCTTTTGACATTTTGGAACCTCCAACCTCAGGAGGCTTCTTGAAACTCTCCAAACCCTGCTGTTATATTTTCCCGGGGGGAAGAGGGGACTCTGCATTGTTTGCAGTAAATGGATTCAACATGCTTATCAATGGAGGATCCGAAAGAAAATCTTGCTTTTGGAAACTTATCCGGCACTTGGACAGGGTGGATTCCATTCTGCTCACTCACATCGGAGATGACAACCTGCCAGGAATCAATAGCATGCTTCAGCGAAAGATAGCTGAACTAGAAGAGGAACAGTCCCAAGGGTCTACTACTAACAGTGACTGGATGAAAAATCTGATCTCACCTGATTTAGGAGTTGTATTCCTTAATGTACCTGAGAACCTGAAGAACCTGGATCCTAACTCTAGAGTAAAAAGGAGTGTAGAAGAAGCTTGTTTTACTCTCCAGTATTTAAATAAATTGTCTATGAAACCAGAACCTCTTTTCAGAAATATGGGAAATACCATTGACCCCATCATTTTATTTCAGAAAATGGGAGTTGGCAAACTTGAGATGTATGTGCTTAATCCTGTCAAAAATAGCAAAGAGATGCAATATTTTATGCAGCAGTGGAGTGGTACTAACAAAGATAAAGCTGAATTCCTGCTACCGAATGTCCAAGAACTAGACATTCCATTATCCTACTTCACCTCTGTCTCATCCCTGATTGTGTGGCATCCAGCTAATCCTGCAGAAAAAATAATCCGAGTTCTGTTTCCTGGAAACAGCACCCAATATAATATTCTAGAAGGACTAGAAAAACTGAAACATTTAGACTTCCTTAAACAACCAATGGTTACACAAAAAGACCTAACTGGGAGCATTGCTAGTCCGGCTGTGAAACAAGCAAAGTTGAAACAACGAACAGACAGCAAGGAGAGTCTCAAGCCTGCTGCAAAGACACCACCAAGCAAGCCTGTCAGAAAAGAATCTAAAGAAGAAACACCAGAGCCTGCGAAGCCTAGTCCGGCACCAGAAAAACCTCAGAAGTTGGAAAGCAAAGAAAAAGTTCCAGTTAAAAAAGAGAAACCAGCAAAAGTGGAGACCAAACCTATAGTGGCAGAAAAAGACCTAACAAGTAAAGAAGAACAGTTAGTAAAATCTGAAGCTCCCGAAAAACAAACTACAGATGTAAAACCAAAAGTGTCAAAGGAGAAGCCAGTGAAAAAGGAAGTCAAAGCAAAACCTGAAGAAAAGAAAGAGGAAAAAGAAAAACCAAAGAAAGAGGTTTCTAAAAAAGAGGAGAAAACACCCATCAAAAAAGAGGAAAAACCAAAAAAAGAAGAGATCAAGAAAGAAGTTAAAAAAGACATGAAAAAGGAAGAGAAGAAGGAAACTAAGAAGGAAGTAAAGAAAGAAGCTCCACCAAAGGAAGCTAAAAAAGAAGCTAAAAAAGAAGAGAAGAAGGAAATTAAGAAGGAAGAAAAAGAAGCCAAAAAGGATATCAAAAAGGTTCCTAAAGAAACAAAGAAGACAGCTGCTCCTTTGACTGAAGCCAAAAAGCCAGCAGCAAAGCCTAAACCACAAAAGAAGGAGGAACCTGCTAAAAAAGAAGCAGTACCTGCTGGAAAGCCAAAGGAAAAAGGAAAAGTTAAGACTGTGAAGAAGGAGATCAAAGTCAGTGGAGCACAAGCTGCCCTTGCAGCAGTTGGAGTTGCTGCCACAACTGTAGCAGCTGTAGCAGCTGCAGAAATTACAGCCAGTGGAAAAGAACTTGAAGTGGAGAGATCCCTTATGTCTTCACCAGAGGATTTAACAAAGGATTTTGAGGAACTAAAAGCTGAAGAAGTAGAAACAATAGAAGAAACAAAACCTCAAGTTGCACTTATAGAGGATGAACTGAAACTCACTGGCACAGTACAAAAAGAGGCCTTTGAAGTACAGAAAGAAAAATTAGATAATGAAGGACCTGCTGAGTCCTCTGATGAAGGCATAACTACCACAGAGGCTGAGGGTGAGTGTGAACAGACACCCGAAGAATTGGAACCTGTGGAAAAGCACAGGGTTGATGACAATGAAAAGTTTGAAGATGAGGGAACTGGCTTGGAAGAATCATCCGAAGCAGGAGATTATGAGGAAAAGGCAGAGACAGAAGAAGCTGAAGAACGAGGTGAAGATGAAGAAGAAAAGACACCACTGGACATCACAAAACCATATATGGAGGAACCAAGAAAAATTGAAGAGAGCTCAGAAGAAATAATGGCTGAAGCAGATGCTAACATTAAAGATGAAAAGTATATTGAAAAGGCAGATTATGAGACATCAGATGAACGGGCTGAGGAAGACAGGGAAGAAGCAATAGAAAAGGCAGAAACTGAAGAGACTGAAGAAGATGAGGAGGACAAAGCAGAAGACATCAGAGATGAAGAGGAAACTGAAAAAATAGAAGCTGAAGAAGATTATGTGATGGCTGTGGTAGACAAAGCTGCAGAAGCTGGTGAAGTTGAAGATAAATATGGCCTACTCATAATTACACCAACAAAACGCTCAGAGCCTCAGTCTCCAGCAGTTGAACCAGCCTCTTCTATCCATGATGAGACATTACCTGGTGGTTCAGAAAGTGAAGCCACTGTTTCTGATGAAGAAAATAGAGAAGATCAACCTGAGGAATTCACTGCTACTTCAGGTTACACACAGTCTACCATCGAAATATCCAGTGAACCAACTCCAATGGATGAAATGTCAACACCCCGGGATGTCATGAGTGATGAAACTAACAATGAGGAAAGCGAGTCACCCTCTCAGGAGTATGTGAACATTACCAAGTATGAGACATCACTGTACTCTCAAGAGTTTGGCAGACCTAAACTTTCTCCACTTCCAGATGCTTTTAATGGATTATCTGAAGGATCCAAAACAGAGGCCACAGAAGGTAAAGATTATAATGCCTCAGCTTCCACCATCTCACCACCTTCTTCATTAGAGGAAGACAAATTCTGCAAATCTGCATTCCAAGATGTATATCGGCAAAAAGAAAGGGAAATCCAAGCCACTGCCAAATTAGAAATCAAAGAACCCTATCAAGAAGATGTTGGTGGAAAATGTAGTCCAGCCAAGAGTCCAGCTGACAGTTTGTCCCCTCCATCACCTGTTGCGAAAACACCACTGAGTGAACGTAGTGTGAACTTTTCGCTTACTCCCAATGAGATCAAGGTCTCGTCTGAGCCTGTCCCCATTGCTACATTGCCTGATGTACATCAAGAAGTTGCTGAAGAGCACTGTGCAAGCCCTGAAGATAAAACATTAGAAGTAGCATCTCCCTCACAGTCTGCTGCTGGTAGTGCTGGCCACACACCTTATTATCAGTCTCCCACTGATGAAAAGTCCAGTCAGCTTCCCTCTGAAACCAGTGAAAAGTCAACAGAAGCTCCTGTTAGCTTTGAATTCAGTGAAGTCAAAGATGAGTCTGGAAAACCCAGAATAAGCCCTATGGATGAGCCTGTGCCAGATTCAGAATCTCCTATTGAAAAGGTTCTCTCGCCTCTACGTAGTCCACCACTGATAGGTTCAGAGACCACTTATGATACATTTTTGAGTGCTGATTTAAAGTCTCCCACCAGAGATTACGAAAGTCCTTCTGAGGGGAAACCTGAAAAAGAAAAATCACCTGTTCAGATAAGCCCAGCTTCTGAAGCCAGCTCTGTGGGCCTTTTCCAAGAAAAACAAGATGAAAAAAGTATGGAGTTTATGGTAATTAAGGAAGGCTTCAGCCTGGAAAGGAAAATGGAGGATACAGAACCCAGCAGCTCCCAGTCTTCACTGGTCTTGGATGAGCGGAAATTAGCAGGTGATCTCTCACCTACTCAAATAGATATCAGTCAGTTCGGTTCTTTAAAAGAAGATACCAAAATGTCAATTTCTGAAGGCACTGTTTCTGACAAGTCTGCAACTCCTGTTGATGAGGTTGTAGCAGAAGACACCTATTCCCATATAGAAGGAGTAGCTTCTGTTTCTACAGCATCTGTTGCTACTAGTTCATTTCCAGAACCAACTACGGATGATGTCTCTCCTTCTTTGCATGCTGAGGTTGGATCTCCCCACTCTACTGAAGTTGATGATTCCCTTTCAGTGTCAGTTGTACAAACACCAACAACTTTTCAGGAAACAGAAATGTCTCCATCTAAGGAAGAGTGCCCAAGGCCCATGTCAATTTCTCCACCAGATTTCTCACCTAAAACCGCAAAATCAAGAACGCCGGTGCACGATCACAGATCTCCTGAGCAGTCAACTATGTCAGTGGAATTTGGTCAGGAGTCCCCTGAGCAGTCTTTAGCAATGGACTTTAGTAGGCAATCTCCAGAATATCCTACTGTAGGCACTAGTATACACCATATATCTGAAAATGGACCAACAGAAGTAGATTATAGCCCTTCAGATATACAGGAGCCTACTTTTGCACAGAGGATTTCCCCTGTGGAGCAGTCATCTTACTCTCAGGAGAAAGATATTTCAGAAATTATTTCAGTTTCTCAAATTGAAGCTTCATCCTCAACTTCATCAGCTCATACACCTTCCCAGGTAACTTCACCACTGCCAGAGGAAACTTTTTCAGGTGCTGTTCCACCCAGAGATATGTCGCTACATTCTTCTTTTACCTCAGAAAAGGTGCAGAGCCTAGGAGAAAAGCTGTCACCAAAGTCTGATCTATCTCCATTAACTCCAAGGGAATCTTCTCCTCTGTACTCTCCTAGTTTTCCAGATTCACCTCCTGCAATCACAGAAGCAGTGTCAGCTAGTCACACACCTTCATTGCCACTGCAAATGTCCTCTGTCAAAGCATTTGGTTACCAGGAACCCCTAACAAAGCACAGTCCAGAACCTTTACTCAGTCCAGAAAAAGAGGATTCAGAGAAAAGCAGCAGGTCACCAGAAGAACTTAGTTATTCTTATGAGGCCACAGAGAAAACAACTAGGTCACCAGAAGATATTAGCTACACCTATGAGGCAGTTGGAAAATCTACTAGATCACCTCAGGCCATGGGTTATTCCTGTGAGACAACTGGGAAAACTACTAGGTCACCTGAGGCCACAGAGTATTCCTATGAGATAATTGCGAAAAATATGAGGTCATCTGAGGCCACAGATTATTCTTATGAGATGACAGGGAAAACCACCAGGTCACCAGGGGCCATGGATTATCCTTATGAGACAACTGGGAAAACCACCAGGTCACCTGGGGACACAGATTATTCCTATGAGACAACAGGGAAAACCACCAGGTCACCTGGGGACACAGATTATTCCTATGAGACAACAGGGAAAACCACCAAATCACCTGAGGCCACAGATTATTCCTATGAGAGAATTGGGAAAGCTACCAGATCACCCGATACTATGTATTACTCCTATGAGACAACAGGGAAAACCACTAAGTCACCAGAAGCCATTAGCTACTGCTATGAGACAACTGGGAGAACCACCAGATCACCAGAGGCCATGGCTTACTCCTATGAGACAGCTGGGAAAGCCTCCAGTTCACCTGAAGCCACAGATTACTCATTTGAGACAACTGGGAGAGCCACCAGGTCACCCGAAGCTACTAGTTATTCCTATGAAGCAAGTGCACATTTCACTCCAGGAAAACCGTTAGCAGAATCCCGTCAAGATGTTGACTTATGCCTTGTGTCCTCTTGCGAATATAAACATCCCAAAACTGAACTTTCACCCTCATTTATCAACCCAAACCCCCTTGAGTGGTTTGCAAGTGAAGAACAGTCTCAGGATCAAGAGAAGCCGTTAACTCAATCCGGGGGAGCTCAGCCACCTTCTGGGGGAAAGCAGCAAGGGCGGCAGTGTGATGAAACCCCTCCCACGTCTGTGAGCGAGTCTGCCCCATCTCAGACTGATTCGGATGTCCCCCCAGAGACTGAGGAATGTCCCTCCATCACTGCAGATGCTAACATTGACTCAGAAGATGAGTCAGAAACCATTCCAACAGACAAGACAATTACGTACAAACACATTGACCCACCACCTGTCCCAATGCAGGATCGCAGTCCTTCCCCTAGGCACCCTGATGTTTCCATGGTTGATCCAGAGGCTCTGCCTGTTGATCAGAATTTAGGTAAACCTTTGAAGAAGGACCTCAAAGAAAAGACAAAGACAAAAAAGCAGGGTACTAAGACCAAGTCGTCTTCTCCTGTTAAAAAAAGTGATGGTAAATCAAAACAAGTGGCTTCACCAAAGCCAGCTATAAAAGAATCTTTAGACAAAATTTCCAAAACAGCTTCTCCAAAAAAGAAGGAGTCTGTGGAGAAGGCAACCAAAAATATCTCTAATCCAGAAGTAAAGTCTCGAGTGGAAGAGAAAGATAAGGACACCAAGAATGCAGCAAATACAACAACATCCAAGTCAGCAAAGACTGCAACCACAGGTAAAGACAGAGAGCAGTCCCTAGTGTTAAGATTTTCTTAGTTTTTGCAGTGAAGTTAGTTTGCCTTTGTATCAGCTGAGAATGTGGTTTGTAGCAAATCCCCAAAGAAAGTCCAGGTTTTAAATATAAATCCAGCGTGTAAAGGCCACATTTAAATGCATGAAATTCACTAATTTAACTTTAGTAATCTGAGAAACTTGATGTGTCAATTTGCTCAGAGAGTACATAAAATATAAAAACTTAATACTACCTGTCTAAACTGTTGACCAACTAATAGAATTAAAAGTACCACTTTTGTAGGTGAAGTGAAATCAGTAGCAAAGTGAACCACTTTATTCATTGTAAGAAATAAGTAGGCACAATTCTCTTAACATAAATGAATGCAATTTAATATTGTGGGAGGCAAAGGTACTATCGGCCACTGGATGCTCTTATTGCTTTCCTGGATTAATTTTAAAAGGAGTATTTTAAAAAAATATAACAGTAGTAAGAGCACTTTCAGTGAACTAAGCATGTACATCACATAATCCAGTTAAAGTCTTATGCCATCAGTGGTGACTAAAGATACAGAAAATTAATGTCATTTTGAATGACTGTTGTGTATTTTAAGTAGTAATAAAATATGAATTAAATTACTGAAGGAGACATTGTGCTAATCTGTTGTTTCCGGCAGATCTTGTTAGAGAGTGTTTGGGGGATAGTTCGATTTTGCTGTTTTCAGGACTGATGTTCTGTTGAAAGCTTTTTTACAAGGAGCAGTTCTAGGGTTCAGTACAAACAAATCAGTATTCAACTGTCTTTAGCTTCCCCATTTTAAGTGGTCCACTGTTCCTTTCTTACACCATCTTTTGCATGTCTCCATTAGTAAATGCATTTCAAAGGTAGTATTTTTAATGTATTTAAACTTTGAACTTCCTATTGACTGAAGCTCTTCTTAGAAGAAGTACTATACTATGTACAGCAGCAAAAGCATGCTTCCCCCTACTTTTTGTGGTAAGTGGCTAATTTGTGTATGCAAATAAGGATCCAGCAGGCAAACAAACACTTGTTCTCAGTTCCCTGAAGTAATTGCTTTACAAGCTTCTCTGTCCTCCCAAGTTCCTCTTTGACCCTCTTTCTGCTCACATGTAGTAGCTTCCTGATGCACCTGTAAGGCAGTCTGAGCATATCAACAGGTGTCTTGCTGTGTGTTGATACCCCAAATCTCAGGACTGCTTCAAATCTGCATGGGTCCCTGTGTGACCCTAGGTTTTATAATTGTGGATACCTGAGACTTTCGAAAAGGTGTGCTTCTTAACCTGGAAAATAATACCACCATTTATTGAATGGTAATTCAGTAATCACAGCCCTGCGTAGTAATTGTTGGATACTAGTAGTATATTACTGGGAAAGGTTCAGTCAATTTTTTGTTATGTGGTAGTGAGTTTTTATTGTATTAAACAGTAACAGTTATTCAGGTTTTTCCTTCCATTACAATTGTAATCAGGATACAATAAAGCTGGAACATGTCATTAGATGTAGGAGAGTAATGCCATAATTGGACACATCTCAACCTCAGCAGTTCTAACAGTAATTAATAAATGCATGTTTTTAACCAGCCTGTGATATATTCTTTTGTTGTTTGATTTCCAAAGGACCGGGGAATACTAAAGTGGCAAAATCTACAGCAGTGCCTCCAGGACCTCCGGTGTATTTGGATCTGGTGTACATTCCCAACCACAGCAACAGCAAGAACGTTGACGTTGAGTTTTTCAAGAGGGTGCGGTCATCCTACTACGTGGTGAGCGGGAATGATTCTGCAGCCGAAGAGCCAAGCAGGGCTGTTCTGGACTCCCTGCTGGAGGGCAAGGCGCAGTGGGAGAGTAACATGCAGGTAGGCTCTTCACTAGTATCTCTGTCTGGAAGTTTAACCTTCTCTGGGAAGCGACTATGGGAAGCCAGAGCACCTCTGGAGTGGACAGTGGCTGCCGGGGAGTGGGGTCCCCAGGCTGGGCACCTCGTTTCACTGATAATGTGAGAGGACACCTGAGTGAAGCACAGAGCTGCACCACACTCATCTGCTCCCCCATTTCTGGCCCTTCTGAGCTGTTCCTGGTGAATAAAACAGTTGAGGGCTGGTTTACAGGGCCATTTGGCTTTCATCTTGTTACCATACCATATATGATCCAAGTTTGGAAACATTGCAGTTTGTAAGTAGGAAAGAAGAGTGAATATTTCATGGTTTATATGGTAATCACATACACTTGGAAACTTCCTGTGCCTTTCCATCATGATCAATAAGTAAACAAATATTTGGCCATAATCTGAAGAGCTATCAGTGCAGACTACAGACCGCTACTTCTCTGGAAAGCTGCATCTCAGCACCTTAAGAAAAACAAGGTTTTATTTTGATAAACTACTTCTTTGCAGTTATTTTACCTTACCTATGTGTATGTTTATTTCCTTTTATCCATTCATTTATCCAACTATTTATTGCATGAAGACCCACT
>NW_008825104.1:2094403-2114638 GCF_000699105.1 Pygoscelis adeliae
CTCTTTCCAAAAGGGAAATGTACTTGTTTTCCATTCCTCAGGACTTCTGTTTTGTGTTGCAGGTGACCTTAATCCCAACCCATGACTCAGAAGTGATGAGGGAATGGTACCAAGAAACCCATGAGAAACAGCAGGACCTCAACATCATGGTTTTGGCAAGCAGCAGCACTGTTGTTATGCAAGATGAATCTTTTCCTGCATGCAAGATTGAACTGTAAGAACGAGACCATGCACCACAAGATTAAACTTTGTTTCCAGAAATTCTTCAGTTTGAAAATACCTTTTCTAAAAAATCAACAAACCCATTTATTTCAACTGCTGAACTGTATACCTGTCAAATGCTATACTGTGTCACAGTGATGCAAGTCACTAATATTTTTCAGTCTTTGCTGATTGCTAAGGGAAATAACAGTATTCCCATAGTAGGGTTCAAATTACTGCGAAAATACAGATCCAGTTTTACCTCTGCTGAACGTTTGGAAACCATGCACTAGCAACCCCAACTGACTTCTGCCAGGTAGAGGCATTTGCCCTCTAAAGAAACACAAAGAGAGAGAAAGAGAGAGAGGGGTAGGAGGAGAAAGTAATAAATAATTAGATCTGCATTAGTCTCATGGCAATAGATGTATTGCTTACTGCAGTCTGCTTATGCTCTCACATGAAAAGAAAGTTTTAAATTTGTATCAATCTGAGCTATCACAAGGGGGATCCTTTTTTTACAGAATTAAGTTAGCTGGAAAAGAAAAAGAAACAGAATGTGGCTAGGAAGGGACGTACAACCTAAATGCTCATCAGCAGTTTCCTACTTTAATTTGAACTCTGCATACTGACATACCATAACAATCATAGGCCAAATACGCACATAGTCTGCACCCCATCCAGAAGTCTAAAACCTTTCTTTCAACATGCAGAATTGTTGGTCTAAGGCATGCTCCCAGTGAAAGTCCGCTCACTCCAGCCAGAACTGACCAGTCCACATGCTTGAACACCCACGTCCACTGTTGATTAACTGAAGCAAAATACCAAAGCGGTTGGGAGTACATACAGTAGACAATTTGCCTTAGAAAGTGACTTGAATGTACAAAGAAACTTGATGCACTTATTTTTTAATGTTGAGACAGCAAATTTATAAAACATCTGTGTAGGATCATAGTTACACCAATAAAGAAGTGTGAGTGTGCATGTGTGGTACTAGAAACCTATCTGACTGGTCAAACGGCTTGGTGCTATGAATTACGTATGTTAGTTATGTGAACGCTTCATTGATGCACGTGGACAGCTCAATAAGGCAAGATGAGCATTTTTTTGAAAGCTTCTTTTGTACTGGGGAAGCAAGATTGAAGTGGTGTCCAGTATCAGAGTTACAAAACTTAGTGAACATTCAGAATGATGAAAAAGGTTACCTGCGAGCCTGTACAGTATTCAACCTTCCTTTGTCTTACCTTATTTTATTTCTTTAATTTAAGAGTGAATATGGGAACAAATGTACAGAAACCTTTTTTTTAGTGCTGTGTGAACTTTTAATAGATGAATTTTTAACAAATGTTTTCATTTACAGGAAAATGCAAAGAAAAAATTTTCAGGTGAAGGTAATTTTTTTAGTAGTTTTGTAAGATAAATGAATAATGTTGTTTAAGATTCTAGTGAGAATGGATATTGAGGTAAAATTTATTGAAAATAGACAACTGCCAATACCTTTTGGGGGGTGAGGGGGGTGGAAGGGCACCCTGGTGGTAAAATTAATCTATTGATGATGACAGAAAATGGAATTTGAAAAGTTGATTGCCTAATGCTTGCAAGGGTGTAACCTACATTCTCAACCCTCACAAGATCTTGAAAAAAGATAGAATAAGCAATAAGCTAAAATAAGTCACTCTCCCCTTCCCTTCCCTTCCCTTCCCTTCCCTTCCCTTCCCTTCCCTTCCCTTCCCTTCCCTCCCCTCCCCTCCCCTCCCCTCCCCTCCCCTTTTCTCATTTTCTTTTCTATTACTATTTCTTCCTTTCCTTTCCTTTCCTTTCCTTTCCTTTCCTTTCCTTTCCTTTCCTTTCCTTTCCTTTCCTTTCCTTTCCTTTCCTTTCCTTTCCTCCTTCATTTCCTCCCTCCTCTCCCTCTTCCTTTCCTTCCCTAGACTGCTTGCAGAGGAACAGCATCACTGTTCTGTGATTTAAGACATTTTGGATTTTTTAGTCTCAGAAGTTTTACCCCAATTTAAAAAAATCTTGTTACATTGTAGAAGGTTTGCAAATCTGAATTTAAAGAAGGTGTGAAGGCCTCCAGAATGGAGATACGTGCTTGTCTGTATGATTCACCATTATGGCTGGTATTAAGTTTCACAATGTAGTGAACTATGACCTCATTTTATTTTCTTTACTTATAATTTATTTGAATTTTACATTGTTAGGATATTTTTGTTTAATAGGTATATGTTTGCACTCCTAATTTTTATGAGCGGTTTTTTTATACTGCTTTAGGGTCCTTTAAATGTGGGCTCCTGAGGCCCATTTAATGCTGTGAATTACTGTTTGTCAGTTGTTGGGGGTTTTGATTTATTTTTAATGTCTTCTCCTTTTTTAGGTATCTCTAGCAGTGCTGTTTTATTTATTGCTATACCTTTTAAGTCATTAAGAATAACTCAGAATGACTATGGCACAAAAGGCAGATGGAAATGTATTGTGAAAACAAGCATGTTTGCTGGGCTCATAATCATTCGCTTAAAATTGCTTTTGTAATACAAAGTCTACAAAGTTATAGGCAAAATGTTCGGCAGAATAGTTGTACTACTTCTACAGTTCTGTCTGCTTTGTCTACTTTCTTATATAGGTCAGATTTCAAACTGTTTGAGTGGGTGGGAACAGGTATTCTGATTTTCTGACAATATCTGACATGGTTTGTATCTCTGCTTTGGTAGAAAATCTGTTTTAAGTACAGCAGTGGTCCTGAAACTAATCTCACTTACGCCACTTACTCCTGTGAATCAGGAGCAATTTCACTACAGTCAGGGAAGTTACAGTCATTTGGTCCTACTGTAAATGAAATTAGAATCAAGCCTTAAGTCTCCCCAAGCAAGTTTGTGATGGCTCAAGCATTTGTTTTACTTCTAAAATAACAATAATTAGACAGTTAGAGCTGATCTAAAATGTACATTTGCTTTTTTGCCGCTATAAAAATACTAAAACCCTGGTGTGGCTATTCTGAGGTATTGTAATGCCTGTTCCATCCATTCCCTTTCAAATGGCAACAGCGCCTGGGTGCAACACAGCGATGAACTCCTCCATTAGCTCCTCTTGCCCTTAATGTCTTTCCTGCCTGTGGAACTAATCTAACTGTGCTCGTCCTAGTACTACACAATTAGTTTAGTGTAACAGTCATCAAAATGTACCGTGTACATTAACGATGAGTGCTGTTGATCAGCATAGATTTCTAGGAGCATGGTTTGTTATTGATTACTCTAATTATAAAGATTCAACATCTGAGTGTAAAGGACACTCCATTTAAATGATGGTATTACCCATAACAGCATTCCCAGTCATGATCTTTATGCTATTACTATACTGCTTCATATAATTCAATGAAGAATTAACTTTGGAGATCCCACCCCACTCCTGAACTTGGACAGGGCCTCTCCTGCATGCCTTTTCAAAGTCCTGTGGTGGGCCTGACTTTATTGATCTCTATTTTCACCCCATCTTTCATAGAAATCACTTTTGATTTATTTCTTTTTTACTTTACAGACTGTGGTGAATGGAGATAACTATGTATATGAATGGGTTTTTTTTTTAATTAGCTTACATATTTTAGGAGAGTTCTGGTACTCATTTACTAAGATTTAATCAATTTGTTAATTGAATTTTCAATCCCTCCCACCACAAGCAAGTCAGCTCCAAAGAGTGCTTACTGTGCATTTGGGACATTTCTGTCACACGCTTCTCTTTGTTCAACTGTCGCCAGAGGTTCTTGCTCAGTAATCATGTTTTGAGAGAAATAGTAATTTTGTTGGTCTGGATTTATTAGAAAAGGAAGAAGTATAATGTTTACACTTGAAAGAAACTGTAAGCTTTCATCTTTTCACTTAATAATTGAAAAAAACACTAAAAGCAACTAGGGGTAAGCATTTCGTAGAATGCAATTATATTATTCACCTGGTTTAAAAATGTTTGCTATTTAAAATAAAAAAAAAAGAAAAAAAGTCTGTTTCTTGTGACTTTACAAAAAATCTAAAAAAATTAAGTAACTAAATAAAACAATGGCATAAAAATATAGAAAGAAAAAAAAAAAAGAAGAATTAAAAAGCAGCTTCTCCACACTAGACTAGCTAGGAGCTCCAGATGGCAGGAGCTACCTCTTCAAGACTGGGCTGTAATCACAACTGTAAAAGAGGAAATCTGAAATATGCTTTCACGCATTTGCATGCAGCCATTATCTTCCAAACTATGGAAAGAAGCAGTCTTGTTGCTGGCTGAGAAGCACCTCACGCACCTCCTCTCTCTTGTTCTGAATGGTGTTTGTGTCAGTCTGCAGCTGTGTATGGTATTATGTCTTATAATCTTGCATCACTTCTATTCTATCCAGTCATATCTAATGTAGAAAATTAGTTTCCAGTGAAAGTAATATGTAGTGCTTTTATGATATTTGTGTGCAATATCCCCTCTTCCATTGAGGATATTTGATGTAAAGGAAACAAACTCAGTTCCACAATAAAATACAAAAGTGGTAAAGTGGTGTTGACATGTTTCTTGTCTCTGTGTATGTACGTATTTTTAAGTTTCCCCTTTCCTTCAATCATGATTACCTACTATATGGGGTTTTTCCTCAAAAGGTCAATGACTATTTAAATGCTAGCTAAGAACCAATCTATCTCGATTTAGAAATTGGAAAATAAATGCGAAAGATTACTGTTATCTCTTGTGGTGTAAAACATTACCATGATGTACCGTGACGTGGCTTCTTTTTGTTGTTCTCATTTCTGTATCCCTCAGCAGCATGAGAAAACACCTCATTTTCAGTAAGTACACGTTCAAGGGGCTGTGTCAGAGATGATACCCAATGAAGTTACATCAAACTGAGCCCACCCTTGTTTGGAAAAGAGGTCTTTTCCAAAACTGTTGCAGTTTAACAAGAGTGCAGCTTGTCTCCAGTGGACATGGACCCTTCCCAACTGCCGCTGCCCAGTAATCCCGGTGAGAGGGGACAGAGCATTTGGAGAAGCTGGGCTCTCAGTTTAGTTTTTTACTTTATAAACACCAGACTTTTCCTCTACTGCTGTTAAAGGGATGCTGTAAGATCAGGCTTTCTGCCTTTGTAGTTTTGCTTGCTGCTGCGATGCCTGCCATAATGAGGTCCAGCAGTCAACACTTATGTTTTTTTAGCTCGGGGAGATGATAATGACATGAAAGCAGGTAAAGGCTGGGGCAGCAGGGAGCAAGGGGTGCTTGCTCCCAGGAGAAGCAGTGGCCCTGTGGGATTTCCTTCTCCCTCAGATAGCAGTCTTTTTTGTGGGCCCTTATCCGTCTCCAACATCTAAGGTTTCATTTGTAACTTGTAATGACATTAATAAGAAATACTGTGCTTGGCTTGAATTGGGCTGAGCGTGGTGAAGTAGAGAAAAATGAAGACCAGCTGAGGGGAGTCAACTGCTGCAAATCTTGTATCTCAAGTAAAATCCTGCATATGTCTACGTCAAGGTTTTCTGAGCTGTTGTGGTATAGTAGCCTGATGCTACTTAAAAGGTATTAAAAGGATTGTGAAAAGCAGACCAGGTCAGGCTTCAACCCCAATTATTCACCTGCAGTTGCAGGGTGAAGTTCTGGATTTCCACAAGTGGGACCACCCATGGTACCTGTAGATAGGGGCAGGCCAGCCTGGTCTGTAGCGTTTGGCTTGCTGCTTCCAGATGCCGAATGAAAACTCCTTTCTTCAACACAGCTGCTGAGGAGGAGAAATTTTATTTCCACTAGTGTTAATGAACAAATTCAATCAGCTTATAAAGTATTTCAGATGGCATGGGAAAATGATAGTCCCTCAGACCTTTTCTGTCTATCTAAAATGAGGCATCTGTCCTGTGGCATCCCAGACCTGGAGATTGTTTAATACTGATTTCTAATGTTCTGTGGTTGGGTGGAAATTGCAGATTTCATGGTTCCTAGGATGGGGTGAAAAGAGGTGTCCAGGGGGTCTCTTGAGTAATAGCCATGGTGACACCTCATAGATCCAGCTCATTCCCAGCACTGCAGCAAAGCTCCTTGGCTTCCTAGAGGGTGTCTCTGGGCACACAGTACTTCTGCTACATGAGCATTGCCCATGTCCTTCACCCAGTGAACAGTTTTTGACCACTGCCTACTGCTGTGGTCCCTGCTTTCATCTTCCACAGACATGACCAGTCCACACTAGCATGAACCCCCCCAGGGCATTGTCCTCTGTTTTGCTGCGTGTGCTTTCTTCAGATTCAGCCCAAAACCACCAGAGGCTGAGTAATGCTGAGTGCCCTCAGCTTGCTAGGGGATTTGCTGGTTTTTGACTGCATGCTCAGCATCATTTCCACCAGAAATAAAATACTGAGCAGAACTAAATAACTAAATCAGCAGGCACTGTAGTCTGCACAAGCTTTGTTCATTGGTTCTCAGGGATCCTTACCACTTGATGTAGCTGCTTCTCTGCAGTTCAACAACTCCAGCATTACTGGCCCCAGCGTGAATAGCTGGCAAGGCAGGGCTGGAGGTTGACTGTACAACTGCTGCCAGCTTCACTGCCGAAACAATTGCATATGCCACGATTGACACATCATACTGCAGCTCAGCCCATCACCTGTGCTTGTGAATTACACAGAGAAGATAAGTGAAATAGATGGAACTTACGTCCTAATACAAGCAAAGTTAAATATACATAACAATGTCTATACACACTGAGGTTACACCCTGTATACCTGTTAAGGTCCAGAAATTAATTTTGACTGAGCTTTTACATACCTCATGTTATCTCAGCCTAGCTGTGTTTCTTTCTTAGCTTAAAGAGTTGAAGGTAAACTGAACCACTGAGCCACTGAAATACTTAATATGAACCCCCCAGAGTGCAAGTCAGTATTTCCAGGAAGAGTTTACAGTTTCCAAAGATGGAAATTCCAATTATAGCAGCAGTTACCATGTGTAAGGACCAGTACAGGCTTGAAAGTTTCTTTCCCAATTCATTTAAGGGATGAATTGTCAGGATTTGGAATAAACAAGATATACTGAAAGCTGAATTTTGTCCTGATAATCTAATGTGCTTGTCAATGGGGCTCTAATGCTATTCCTGTGCCTGGGGCATCTGCAATTTAGAATGGGTTGAGTGGACTTGAGTTTATCAGAAAGGTTTAACAGCAGCAACGGAGTTAGTACTATGCAATTGCTAGCTAAGTTCAGTGACAACTTTGTGAGTACTGAAAGATATATGTATTTCTGTGGGGAGATTGACCCAGAGTAGATGCCACAGTTTTCTATCACGTTTAGTATCTGCAGTTACTCTTACATTAATGTTTTGTCACTAATTCTTGATCTATACTTCATTCTCCACAGTTTTATTTTGAAAGAGTCACTGTCCCAAGTTCAGGTTGTTTGTCACTTAAGTCAGCAGTAGTTTCTCTTCTACAATCAAAAAGCCTTGACCTAATCTAAACATTTGCTATCATTAGATTTCTGGGAAGGTAGATTTAACTTTACTTTCCGCAGATGTGCTCAAATACTCACTAGAAATACATTTTGCAAAGTTCAGTTGTAGTTTCTACATAAACAGCCCCAGCAAAACCAGCAGCAGTACTTGCAGAATCGGATGCTGCAAGTCAAGGGTGCAATTCCCTTTTGTAACTATGACACCTTCCTGAGGAGGTGGGGGAAGAGAGGACACTTGCTAACCTGTGCCCCGAGCTGTCTTCTGCCTGCCTCAGTGGCATAGTAATGGCTGATCAGGTCAGAAACCCCCTTGCACCAGCCAACCTTCACCTGCAGCTGGGGTAGGTCATTGTCCTGGTCCCACAGTTTTAGGGTGACCAGAGAGCCCTGGGATGGGCAGGCAAGCAGCTGGGACAGACCACTGGGGGAGGGACCAGGTGCTTGAAGGTGTGGGAAGGGGCTCTATACCAGCGCTGTGTGTAGGGCACAGCATCTGACCAGATCCGAGAGCATCTAGTAACCTTATCTTGGCAAGTTCGGGTGTTACCATAAATAGGGCTCATCTGTGCCAGGCTTCAGGCAACATTTATTTGAGCTGCAAGGGAATAAATATGTAATTTTCCTCTTGTGAATAATGGATAATGACCTTCAGTGCTTCACTGGAAGTGTTCTGCCAGTGACACCTGTGGGAGGAAGAGTTACATACTTGCTTGCCTAATCAGCAGCATATTTGGTGTCTGCCATGGATTTGAATTGGGAAGCTGCTTTTTGAATTAAAAGAAAGAGGTTTAACCTTTAAGGTGCTGTTTTTTTCTCCTAACAGCAGCCAAATTCATGGCAACATACCAAACAGGCTTTGCATTTGTACTGGTTTCTGTTTCTTTCAGCTAGTATTGTTGAGAGAAAGGTCTCACCCACACCTGGGGAAAAACGGGAGAGCTGTTAACACTGTCTAGCATGTGCACGTGTGGCAATGCTGTACCGTAAGCATTAGTGCAGGCAGGTATTATTTAGGCTGCTGGTCACCTTGTTTGCATGCACAGCTCAGTCACTGTGCATGCAAATGTATTGCTTCTAGCACTGGGAGATTTTCCTCTGCCTTTAGCTACACAGACACCAGGATCATGAGTAGGGAAATTATTCAAAAATTTTCATGAAGAAAGATGCACTCCTGTGATTTGGAAATACGCTGACAATGGAGAAACTGCAATAGCTTTAATCCAAATCACAGCTGTAGTCACAAATGAAAACAGGATGTGAACGAACGTTTTTAGGAGAGGTGATCTGAAAAAAGGAGACAGTGTTGCTACCAAGAAAGATTTTGGTCTGTCCCCTCCAGGAAATATTTTGCCAGTCCCATTCATGTCCAGAAAGGTCTAGGCAGCTGTCTGAAACAGTGCAGCAAGGAGCAGCAACATTTCAAAAAGCTTGAGAACGTCCTAGTGAGGAAGTGCTCATTGGGTTGTGAGCTCCCATCGAATGCATACCAGGGCACAGGACTGCGTGAACTCAGCAGCTTTTTGTGTTTGTAGAGTACAAAAGTACTCTCTTTTTTTTTTAATATGCATATATACACACATCCACATTCTTCCCTTAGCATCAGAGCTCATGTTTAAGCAGCAGCAGATCAAAAGCTGCTGTATGACTTCTCTGCCCCCCTTCTAAATGTGGCCAGCTGCATCACAGCAGGTGATGGCTATCACAGGAGTCTGCACAAAGCTGTGGGCATCCAGACAGAAGGGCTTTTGACTGCCTGGGGCCCAGTTTCACTCCTAGGTGTTGCTACAAGTGTTCTTCAAACCTCTTTTTAAGAGTAATCCAGCAAACAGCTGAAAAACAGGTTGTGTGTGCAACATGATTGATGCAAGGGGGTGAACAGTCAAGTCTATCTTACTTTTCCAGGAGTGGGAAGGAGAAAAGCAGGTAAGTCAAGTTGACTTAGTTGATATTCTGTTGATTTTTTATGCTGCTGCATTTGTGGTGCACAGCTACCGTCCGTGTCTCCCTTAGGAAGCCGAGCACATGCCTGAACAGCACTGGTCTGTGAATTACCGTGTCTCACAATTTTGTCTATCTCACTACCGATCTTGCTCAGAGCTAGCAGGTAGGAGAGAGCACCGAAGAGGAGAGTACCTTCCTCCCCTCCCTCAACCTTCAGCTGCTAATTCATGTTTCCAACCTCTTGAGACTGAGCTATGTCCAGGGACCTCAAAGCTCAGGGTGCCCGAGTGCTTGGTACCCTGGGCTGATTGCTGTCCACAGAGCCAGGGGCACGTTGCTGTCTGAGATGGAGGTGCAGGGCAAAGAGACATAGTCGGCCTCCTTGGAGAGGGGGAAGAAATAAATGTGAGATAATATATGGGAGGAACTTGAAGGGAAACAAGGGTGAGGTCAAAGGGGAAGCAGCAATGAGGATTGCCTCAGAATTCAAGAGGGTGCAGGTAGGCTTGTGGGAAATGTGAGGATTTGCTAGGTGAGAAAACACCGGTTTGGCAGAAGGTGCTTTCTATTGAGTGATAGTGGTGAGACCTGGGGTGTGGAGAAGCAAAACGGAGGCTACTGGGCTGTGGAGAAATACTAGGCTGGGGCATAAGGGAGAGGGAAGAGGGGCCAGCTGGTGGAAGTGTCACAAGCGGTTTCTCGCTCAGGGTGATACTGAGGGGACAGATAAATGAGGGCTTGGCAAAGCTTTTGGCTCCTTAAGCCACAAATGGTTCGGACCCTCTGCTGCAGGTCTTGGGTTTGGTGTCCTTCACCTGGCCCCAGGAATCTCCTTTGCTGCCTGCAAAGCATTTGGCAGGGAAACCCTCCTCTCCCAAGGGCAGAGGGGGATATGGGAGGAGATAGGGGCAAAGACAGAGAAAGACTGTACCTACACTGTTTTCATTTCAGGCTTTTGGACTGGGCTCAGAGCATTCAAACCCACAGTGCCTGAAGCAAAACAAGGACGCAACCTGTAATATCCCCGAGGGAGAGGTGGTGTCTGTAGAGAAAAGCTGAGAAAGGAATCAGAATGCAGGAGTGATTGTGAACCTTCGGAGGTATAACCCATGTTTCGATACTGAAGAACTGAAATACGTGGTCAGGAAGGGACACTTCATTCTCCTGTGACTGCTCTGGGAGTCACGACCTCTTTAAAGCCACCAGTTTTCAGGAAATTGTTCTAAAGAGTGTGTTTGACCTTCTACTCTCCTTTAAGGCTCCCTAACTTCCCCCAGTAATCAGAAAGCATTTAGACCAAGAAAGAGGAAAAAAACTTCAGGACTTGAGAACACTTGCCCAGGAAAGTCCACTGCTGGTTTAGTTAGGCCAAGCCACAAAATCATCCACTTACCTGGAGTCAGCACTCTCTTACTGCAGTTTGGGCGAAACTATGGGACTTGCTGACAAGATGGGGTGAAGGACCTTACTGTCAAGTTCTTGGATGTGAAAGAGCCATCAGGCTCTGAGTGTGTTTGGTGGGAACAAGAGAAGTATTTGGTGTATGCGGATAAGATGCTCTCCTACACTTAAAACAAGTTCACAGATTTGCAGCGTGTTCTCACTGGATTTACAGTGATTTTGTGATACCAGTTTTACCACTGTAAGACTAGACAGGTGCATGATAAAACTGGAAATGCTTACCAGATCCTGTGGTAAAGCACAGTGAGATGTGCTTGTTATGGCACACTGTTGTTGCCATAACAAGCTGCAATACAGCAGGGCTGTTGCTAGTGTCTCCCTGTTTTCAAGGAACTTGCCCTGCCATGAGCTACATGAAGTCGCTGGATGCGGCTGATGAGATTCTGTGGTGACAGGGAACGTAAGCAGGCACAGATGCTGATGCATCCCACAATCAATGCACTATGATCCTTTCCTCCCTTGCTGTTTCCTTGTGCTCTGTGAGAATAGCTACATTGTTTTACCAATCTGAAAAATGGGGCACGGGACCATGTACACAGCTGACACAAGAAGGGAATTAGGTCAAAAATCCCATGAAACAGCACCCAGAATATAAAAGGAAACTGCACTGCAGTATGAGGCTCCTTGGTGTGTGCCGAGGTGATTGTGCATGTTTCTCCACTGACCTTAAAAATGGAGCAGAGCAGCACTAGTAAAGTCAGAAATTTCTAACTTCCTTACAGGGAAGGCACATCTGAGTGCCTGTACAAGTGCTAACTCGCTAGGCTGAAACTCTTTAAAAGTCGTTTTAAAAACAGTCTGACGTTAGGCTTCCAACTCTATGTATAGTAGCCTGAATTTTCCAAATGGGTTGGGAAAAAAAAAGCAAGCAATATATGTTAATCCTCTTAGTGTCTGAAGTTCAGAGTAGCCAAGGCATTCTTTCCTGTGAGAAACCCCTACTGAAACAACTTGTGTTTGAAATTCTTCCCCCTTCTTTTGTTCCTTCCACCCTCTACACCTTTCATCACAGGCAAGCTACTTCTTATGCCTTTGTTTCTTTTGTGTTGTCTCCATCCCACCCCCTGCCTAGCTGATGGTAGGAGGAAAATATATCATATACAGGATGAAGATTTCTAAACCACTTGTGCTTTACTTCAGGAAACAGGCAAAATGGGAGAAGTTTAATTTGCATATAACAGTCACAAATAGTCACACTTGCAGCAGGATTGAGGTGAAATATTAATAATGGTGAGCACTTCAGTTCACTGACAGAGGAATGCATACCACTATGGTAGTCTTTGAGTTCCAGTACTAAGCAGATGCTTTAGCTAGCTTCCTAGCTTCCATTTCCTGCTTAGCCTTTTCTCTCAACTCTCTCTCTCTCTCAATGAGAAGTGCTTGTTCTTGCTCCCACTCCTTTAGCTTCTGCTCATGTTTTGCAATGTCTTCCACTTCACACGCTGGCAGCTTTTCCTTGACAAGTTGGGTGGTCAGGGTTAACAGGCTTTCAGATTCAACCTTGCCAAGTGAGTGCAGCTTAGAGTACAGCTCCTGTCATAAAAAGGGATTTGGCGGGGAGTGAGAAGGAGAGAGCCAGTCAGTCACAAAATAATCAGCCACAAAATACTTCCCTGTAACAACCAATACACTGCTGTTTGAATCTAACTATGAGCTGGGCTATACAGGCCAGGTAACTATTTTATCCCAGCAAAGTGTTTCGACTGTGGTAGCTGGTACCACTTCTTGAAATGCTAACCTCTAGAATAATTTTTTTGAGCAATAAAACTAAAACAATGAAGTTTAATTTTCATTAACCATTGAAATTCTCTTTATTTTTCCAAGTTCAGTTATCTGGTATTAACAAAGATCAGCTGACCAGTCAACTAAAATAAATATAAACACCTGGGGTTTGTGTCTTACCTCAAAACCGATTGGACAATTTGCTCCACACCGCCTGCATTAGCATCCCTCTCAACAGATGCACATCACTTCAAATTTTAGTTCTCTTGCTAATGGCATACTAAGTAACTCCCATGATTTTTCTTCCCAACACTTATGTGATCTGAGACTTGACTATGCTTGCACAGACTGTACAATAGTGCTAAAGCAAGGGATATTTTTTCAGGGATATTCTACACTGAAACTAAGAGCAGAGCATCAGTAAGAAACTGTGCAGTATTTCTTTCTTGAGCTTTACTTATTTAGATTTCATGCAGCATAAAAATATTAATTCACTTAAGATGATGAATCATCCAGTGATACTACTTCTGGTTTTCTGGAATCTTTAGCCTGATGGCTCACTAATCATCTCATTAATTGCCTTAAAAGTGCAGATACACAACCAAAAAGGAGTTTCCCGGGGGAGAAAGATAACATGGCACCGGCAGATTCTTTACACCTTGCTCACTCATTAGATAGCAACACATTTTCCTGATTGTTCTTTTAAATAAAATGTTTTACTGAGCCCAGCACCTGCAGAAATGTTTAAAGTACGTGTCCTAAAGAAAGGTACATCCATGCTTCCTTCTTTCCTGTGCCCTCTGAATAAAGCCTATTGTTTTCCATTGCAGGATGATGGAAAGAAGATGCAGAGATCATTCACCTCCAAACAAAATGGCAGTTCTGGGGCCATGCAGATATCCAGACTTCCAGTTATCACTGGAAGCTTATGCGCTGTGCTGCTGGCCCACAGTGTTCCTCTTACACCAGGAATGGCAATAATCTGCAAAGGCACTGCCCCTCAGCTCCTGTCTTGAGGCTCTGCCTTGTTCTTACGCAGGAAACTATGATGTCCCCTCTGAGGCCTCTCCACTTCTCTCTGCCTTAACCAACACAACTGCAGGCTTTGTTGTGTTTTGCCAGACCCTTGAAGGTTTGAACTGGACAGAAAGCAGATTAAAGACTCTAAAATGCTAGGCATGGAGGTCTGAGGGGCTTGGGTATTTGGCTCTGTCTGTTTTTTGATTTTATGATAAAGAATGAAAACAAAACCAATGGCTTCGAAGCTAGCAGACTAAAAACCAAACTCTCTAATATTTAGGTGTATTCACCTCCTTTTTGTTTGAGATGTCAGCAGGTATACAATGCATCAGTAAGAAACATGAAGAGACTGTACAGCTTGGGTCTGCGGAAGGAACCTGACAACTCTACTCATGTTTACAGATTAGATATCCGGTTTAAACATAACTCTCCCTATTAACCACTACACCAAGGATGTGCTGAAAAGGGGGTTTATGCACTGAACCTAAGCAGTATGAAATTGAAATAGAGAAAGGCAACAAACTGGAAACTAGCAGGACCTCTCTCCTAAGCCATTACTGGTACCACTGAACTCCTGGAATCTTCCCTGCTCTGCTGTGATACATTAGTGACACTAATTTAGGAAACCAGCAGGCTCTATGTCCTGCAAGTACCAAAAGGGTACATTCTTACGCAGCTGTATCATTGATTTTTTTAAGCAGTCTCCAGGGCTCTGCACACAGTTAGAGAAGGAGCACTGCTTTTAGAGAGGGTGTTCCCAGCATTTATGTGATGAAATGCTTGCCCACTGATCACTGACACAGATCGAAGGAATTGCCTGAGGAACACTGCATTGAATAGTGAGCTTCAGCATACAGGATCTGAAAACAGGTAATTACAATACAAATGACAGTGTCAGACAGAGAGTCTAAATTACAGCTCTAAAGGCTTTATCTGGAAAGAGCCAAATGCCCTCAAGTCCTGTTTGTTTTAGTGGAAGTGAAGGACATGCTTCTCGCACGTTGTATCTGTTAGGCTGCTGTGGCTTTTTCAGGTACTTCCACAAATGGCTATTCTGAAGATTGGTGTGAGACATGGAGTCCAAGTACGTGTATAAAAGCCATGCAGAACAAGCTACAGTCCTAGACAGCAACTGTATCTCTGGAGCAAATCCACATGCTTTTCCTCGCATACCCAGATGTATGACTTGTGAAAGAGAACTGGGCAAGCAGGAGACAGAAACAATTGGTTTTGAGCTCAGGGAGAAAGACTGGGACAGGGTGGCTAATGCACGGCTGGACAAAGTGCAACCGAAGTGTTTTCAGCAGCAGAAGCGCAAATCCCATGTTGGGGTTACATCACACAAGGGGCACATGATCTGTGCTGGGACAGCAGCTGCGAATGCCAACATCACCAGGTTGCCTCAGAGCTGCCACCTTCCCTCAGACTTGTATGGATTTCTCATGAACTTATCTGCCCTGTGAACTACACCCGTAGGTGTCCAGGGGTTCAACGGGAAACACTGGCTGGTGCTGGCCTAATGGATTTGAGAGAAGAGTCTGAGAGCTCTTTCGGGCTTAGCTGAAATGGTATTCTGACTTGAGAGCTCCTTTTCTCATCCAGACAACGAGAAATTGTGGCTTATTTACATATAAATCACTGTTGGATGCCTAGACTTCACATCAGGGCTATGTCTTTGTTATATTCAGACTTTTCTGGTGAGAGCTTAGAGCTAAGCATTGGGACTGTAGTTTGTTGGCTCAAAGTCAGGGCACTCACTGGCACACCAGGGAATGCCTGAACTGGGTTTAATTATGGAACTTGTGGAAAGGTTGCGGTGAGAAGAAAACTACCCTCTTGGCACCAGTCTGTCCCCAATTTGACATTTAGGCCTTGTTTTAAGCACTTTGCATTATTTTCTTCAAGACTAGACAATGGATAGACAATGAGAGACTCATAAAAATGTCTCACTCCCTCCTTCAAAGGGCACTTGTGTTTACCTAATTCACTGTAATTCATGCAGGCATTAATTATCACATGCTGAGCACCCACTGATTCCCAAACACTTTAATTAAAAAGTTCTAAGTGCCTACAAAGCAAGTTTAATATCTGAAGATTAGTGGCAAATAATTTATGTAAATAAAAATTAAAGAAAGGAAACGTGTGTGTATGTGAGGTGAAACCACAGGCTACTAGTCTTTCAACTTTTGAAATTTCTTTAGAAGAACGATCTGTATCCAGAACAACTGTCCAAAGTCATGACAGCAACAATGGAAACTGATGGACTATGGAAAGAGTCCTGCTCCTGGAACTATAAACCAGATTGGTTTCAACCTGGGGTATTTGATTTTGACCACAGCACAAACCAGAGATGATCACATAAAATGTGCTCATTATATAGCTGTGCCCTAATGAACAACTGTTTGTGTTTCACATTGTTATCATCAGCGTGATGACCTAAAGATAAAAGGGAGGCGATACAGCCTTACCTAATTCCCCAGACTGCAAGTACACGATGCAACGTTCCTACTTAATCATAACATACACAAATGGACAATAAATTCAGGATGGTCTCATGCCTAGTACAATTTATTTTAATGAGCAAGAGCCCACACAAGGTCCGATAATGGATCTCTAATGACATCCCACTTTCGCAAACAGGACTGGATTTATCATTTTGATGTATGAAAAGTGAAGATAAAATCCCAGCAGACAGACAAAAGACAAGTGGCCTTGAGCATTTATGTCTTTTTAGGCTGCTGTTTCCCGTTTGAAGAGGTGAAAATGTGAGGTGACATCAGTTTCAAAAATGCCAGGTAGGACTCCTGATGCACTGAAGGTGTGTCAGTCTACTAGCCATAATAAGCCAGTATATATATTTTCTAGTATATATTATGGAGATGTACTACAGCTTAGAATATTTAGATAAATGAAATTCTCTTACCTTGAATCGGCTGTAGTACTCAGGTGCTTTAGACTGCTCTGTTTCTTCTGATTCTGCACACTGTGACTTCTGCTCCAATTCCTTGACTTCTTCAGCCGATTCTGGACCAGGTTTTGCTTCAAGGACAGACTGCAAAATGGTCTCCAGAGCATCAATCTGAACAATCACATTTGTCATTGTTAGCATAAACAGTTTGGAAATACAATCTGAGTAACACCGCTGCCACATTTACAAACAACTTCATGAGTTACCATGTATTTTGAGATGACTTCTGTGTATGATAAAAAGAAACCAAATTCTACAAGGAAATGGGACTTATTCTTGGAAGAATTTTGTACTGTACTTCGGACCTTTGAGGTTGGACATCAAATCCCTGCAACAGAACAACTCCACCACCCCCTGTCAAGAGTAAAACTCCTTATGACTCAGATGCTGACTGGTATTTGCAGATCTGTCAGGCATTAGGCTAATGTCTCCTCTTGGCCTGATATCCAGCCATAAATACTAATGCTAAATGGTAGTCACAGTGATAACAGCACTAGCATGATACACAATCACAGATACATCTAAATAAGATATTACTATGGAATGTTTGAACAATATAATCTGTAATAGATCATCTCAATACCTCTTTAGGGAAAAGAAGTAGGGAAATCACCTGTACAGCAACAAGAACATTCATTCCTATCATTAGTTTGATAATTTAACAAGAAAAATGGAAATGTAGGCATATAATACATTGGAATAGGTGTATTTTTAATCTGTGACACCTCTGTTCTCTTCATGCTTTTGTCTTTCGAGGTAGTAACAGAACCACCCTCTCCTAATCTAATCGCAGTTGTATCAAAAAAATGCATTAGCTTCACTAGACACTTGGTAAATTATTTCTGTATGTATTACTGACACAAAAGATGGAACTGCTACATGGATGCTGCTGCTGTTTTGGGAATAACATGATCTCCATAACTGGAATTATTGGATGCAGGTTGCCTGCATTTTAAAGTTCAGCTTTTACAAATGCAAAGGGCTGTTATCCTTCCATGAATCCTAATTCTGAATGTTTATCAGTAGGATGAAGTAACTCTGTGTAACCTCTGAATCTGTGATGCTTTCTCCAAGCAAAAGGGATCTTGATACTTAAGGTTTCATTTTCCTAGCATAAGTATATTATGCTAAAGAAATAAAAATTAGGCTTATATGAAATAATATTCTTGACACTGAAATGTAATCTTTAAACTAGCAGTACTGAAACAGGATCAAATAAGCAATGAAATAATAACTATGTGCTTGAGTTAAAATGAGTGTATACATACACTCATTTAGAGACTTTCTCAGACAACTGAAAAGAACAAAACTTACCATGCTTGTTCACAGTTAAACAATATAGCACAATACTAAAACAGTATTTCTATTATGTTGTTAAGATAGTAATGGCAAAGAGAAAAGAGACACACTTCTAGTCAGAAATGAATGGAAGTTTAAAGCCTGCAAGAAAAGTGACTGATAATGATTGGGCAAATCACTTGAAAATGTTTACACCAAAACTGCACAGTTAAAAAAGTTCATTTGAAAACTTCCCTTTTAGTTAATGAGATTTATTCAGCCAGAAAATAGTATTACATTTTGGAAAAGAAGCAAGTGCTCAAAACCAGGGCCGTGTCTTTCCCAAGTAACTCTGTGATTGTGCAAGCATGCAAGGACAATGATTTATAACACACCCCGTACTTCTCAGTGCTATTATATGGATATATGAGAATTGCATAATGGTCAACCTAGTCCTGCGCAAGAGAGGCCCGCGATACTACAGGAAAAAAATGTTTATGGCAGTTGAGGTTGTTTCCATCATATCTGCTGCTGAATTCAGTGGAAGTTGACTGACCCCAATATTGACCTGGTCAGTGCTCTTAGTCCTTCACCCTTAGGAATACTGCATTTTAGTTCAAAGTAGTAATTAAAAATATTTTTTATGGATTTTAATAGTAAAATCTTAATGAGCATTTAGGTAGAAAAGGCCAGATGATGCAAATCAATACATTGTAATTACTCTACACCAGATAAGGATATGGCCCAACACATTTCCCTTGTTTTCCTTTCTGCATTGGGGTCACAAAAATGCATTAGAGAAAAATTATTTTGATAATAACAAACCATCCAGGCCTGTTCTTGGTCCTCAGCTTGGTGAAACTTATGTGACTTGCACTATTGTTTATATACTGCTACCTACAATGCAAATGAGGCCAAGTACCTCTTCAGGGAAGTTTCTGTGTGGCTCTTGTAGTCATTGCTTTTTGGGCTCTACTACTGGATTTGTACAGAGACACTTAGCATTAGTGAGTAATCAGTAACGACCTTATTTTATAAGTTCTTAGTTGTTCACTGAACAAAGTAAAAAGTGTCTCCACAAAGAAAGCATTGCTAGATATTACTAGCATTTACTATTTTTACAGTATCAGTACACAGAAGGATGGAATCTTCTATGGACCTGTTGTACCACAGACAGATACATCCTTCAACACCAGAATGTTCATCTACAACCAGAGCAAGCTGAGGAATTCCTTAATTTGTCCAGGGTTTGTAATCAGAAAAAATCCCAAGCATATTAGGTTGAGTTCTTCAGACTTGGAGTAAGAAAGAAATCCCCAAAACCACACACCCAAAGAGGTAACTCAAAATGGTGGAAGTTGCAGATATGACACTTACTTCCTTGCACTGTCCAGTATTACACAGGGCTGCTTCCGAGCATGGAGCAATAGATAGGAGAACCTGCTGAGCAGTGCCCTGGCCTTTGTTTGTCAAGGGCAATGCAGACACTGCAAGCCTAGTAGTGATGCTAGCAAAAGAGAGACTCCCATCACCAGAGACACCTTCAGGAAAGAGTACCAAGAAGAGGAGGTGAGACCTCAGTGCCGTTTCTATGCTCCAGCCCATGTGGTGGTGGTTTCCTAAGTTATTCCTCCTACGCTGTCTGATTCCAGGATCAGCCTGATGCCCCACAGCACTCCTAAGCCCCAACTCCCTTAGTCAGTGCTAACCTCACAAATGGACCAACTCTATCCATTCTCCCCAACTGAGGGCACTACAACCCTTCTAGAAATCACTCTGTACCATTTTTGGACCAGTATCACTCAGGACAGTATCATCTCAGAGGGCACAGAATACATGGAATTAATTGGGAGAGGAACAAGATGTGATACTTCATTCTCACTGTTAAGAAGTATGTCTGAGTGAGTTCAAAAGCTTGGGAAATGAAGGTGTCTTCCAATTCCCACAGACATGTGCTTCCTGTGACACAGACCCAGGTGTCTCTATAGGGAGGGGAAGGCTTAGGAAACATACTTAAATAGTTTGTGGCAATAACAGACACTCATTCCCAAGGACATGCCAGTAGACATCATCACTGTCTCATCAACTGAAGCAGTGGTTCTGTTCTAAACATTACTCCTCCTGCCTTCCAAAGACCTCTGAAGTATTGCTGGGCCTCTTCCTATTAGCAAGGCACAGAATACACAGGTTTTACTGGAGTTTGG
>NW_008825104.1:2114713-2137871 GCF_000699105.1 Pygoscelis adeliae
CAGGTTATAGCCTTCATACTTACAGCTTCTTTGCAGATTTTGCTGTCCCCTGACAATGAAGCCACTTTCTCCATCACTTGCAAGGCTCTATTCAAGTATCCAGGTGTCCACATCAGTGGCATTAGATTGTATACAGCTCTTAGCCCTTTATTTAACTCCACTTTCCCTGTGATAAAAGAAATACTTTAGTGTTAATACTTCAACACTTGAGTCGTAACGGAATCCACACGGGTTGTCTCTGGTTTTTAGAACTGACAGCAAGTGTCTTGGCTTTTGGGGTAAGAACAACACACTCTTCTAGAAAGCTGCTCTGACAGAACCGCTATTACCTTATTTTATTAAGGTGCCTTCTTTTTGCCCAACTTCATGGCTATTACATGTTTGTTTCTGGTTCCTCCCCATTCCCCCTCCCCCCTCCCCTAGAAATTTTGTCCAGATGGAAAAGAGGAAAAGTGGTCAGGTTTTCTGATTGTCTGGCAGTTGTAACAGCAGCTCTGAGCAGGATGTCTGAAGATCTCAGACAAATGTCTCCTTAGCTTTTAGAGACTGACTGTGCAGCATGTGTGCAATAAATCTGAGGCTCTGGACTCACCTCTGTGGCCTTTAGGGTCCACTCACACATGTGTCATGGCCAGACTGTACGGTATTTACAGCACACACTCTGGCTAACTATACAGCTTAGTACCCCTATTTCTCCTGGAGCTTCCCGAGAGGAAATATGGGAGACCTGCCAAAATGAAATTTTGGTTCTTCATTTAGGACATTCTGTGCAACAACATCTTCACTGACTTTAGCAGGACCTGCGATGCACAGCACCACTGACAATGTGTCTTTTCTTCTGGTGGCAATTACTAGAGAATATGAAACTCCTACATAATACAGGAAATGTACATCACGTTGCAGTTGGTGAGTACTAATTTACAAAGATTGTCACTCTAAGGTTTTGATTTTGTCATTGTCAATGTAACAAATAATACCACTTCAGTGTAGCTTACGAGAGTTGTATCCAAGCTCTCACTCTAATTTGCACTCTGGCTATGACGACACAGAACTATGAAACATACCTTACTCTTCTTTACATGGAAGAGAACAGTTTAGGAAAAGCAAGGTAATAAGTGCACAGACAAAGCTTATGGACTATGGCTAATTAAAATAGCTGAGGTGCTTGAGGCCACTCTGTGCCCGTAGACATCTTTCACTCTCTCAGAGGTCGGTTCCATTAGTGTTGGCAAGACTGTGGAATATATGACATTAACAGTAAATAGCTTTTGATCTACTGAATGTCAATGTCATGGAACAAGTACTACTGCTCACAGACAACAGTGAAGTGCATTTTTGAAATATAGCCATCACTCAACCAATCTATATGACATAAAAAACACCCCAAACTGAATGCGAACTGGACAGCAAAGTCCCTATTTGTGTCAGTATCTCCACTGGATAACAAACTTCAGCTCTATGGAAAATCCTGCTTTGAAATTAATTTTCACATTTATACCCCTTTTTGACTGAAAATGATTTTTTTGTCTTACAGTCTTGATAAATCCAAATCAGCATCCTAACTCTTCCACTACACATCGTATTTTGAGGCCACATTTTAAGAACAAGTCCATTCTTTATTACCCTTAATAAATTCTAGAATAAAATATAATGCCATATATATAATATATAAAAATATAAAGTAATGGAACAACTGCATAATCATAAATTTTAAATTAATTCAAGTAAGTAATCATTTTGTAGAGAAGGACAAAACCTATCTGTACTATATTCCTCTAAAGGTTAGAGGAAATTCAAGAATTACCTACCCCATTGCCCATTCCCCTTCCCTCCAATTCTGGATATACTCTGATCTAACTGCTCTTTAATAATATAGCATATCATTAGCAGTGAAGACTCCTTAACAGATACAGGATAAAGGCACTGCTATCTGCTGTTCACAACAGAAACATTAACGTCACAGTGAGCAGTACATGTTATAAACATAGTGTTTTTCAGGCTGTGCTCTCTGAACTTCTTGAGGTTTAAGTATTATTTTAAGCAGCTCACTAACTAGAGTTAGTCAATAACCTTAAATTTGTGTTATGGAACTCTGTACTTTTGGTTTTTTTTTAAATTTGTTGGTCCACAAACAAGCCAACCCTACTGTTCTTTAAGAACGTCTTCTTTCTTTCAGCTGCCAATCCAAACCTGCAGGGAGCCCTAAAGGAGGTTCCGAAGCTGTCTGATAAAGGGCATACCATTCAAATCAGTACTACCCTCCAGGCTTTACGAAACAGATTCAGTCTTAACTCTGAAATTGTTCCTTCCACTATTTCTGCCTTTTTTTCTCTTAGCCTTCTCCTTGATTACATTTCAATAAAGCAAAGATGCCAATTTAATTCAGCCACTGAAGACAAGAGGGAAAAGATGACTGTGAAGGAGGTAAAACTTACCAAGGAATGCATAGCCATACAGCTGGGAGCTAAAACCCACAGTGCTTGTTTGCTTTAGGCCTGTAAGCACTAACGATGCTCCAAGATTTCTCTCCTCTTCCCACTGCAAATAATGTAAACTACGTAAGTGTTCCTTGACAAACATAAAATGGCAGCAGCCAAAGACAGCACACGTGGCTTTCATCGGATGTCTTAGCAATAAAGTAAAGAATCATTAAATGTGTCTAGTGTTCAGTATGTATATCCTGAGGAATAGTACACATTATACTGAGGAACGCCTCTTTTTTCCAGAAGACAGTAAAATGTGAGTGGTTGAGATTTTGCATGGAAGTCAGTCAGTGCATTTTCTTCACGACAGAGGTTTACATTGATTTACATTGGCCAACCTCTGTCTCCGTCCTGTATGTCCTACCACTTGCTTCAGGCTAACAATGTTGAAGAAAAAAATTACATGGCTTCTATACTAGAGCAGCCTTTTCTTTTAAGTATGTGTAAGATACATGGTCCACTATCCTTCACTAGAATAGGAAAATGCTGAGAGAAGAATATGCTGCTAATGGCTGCTTTGAGTCCAAAATCTGCACTGTGAAAAGAACATACGCAACTCACCAAGACCACTGTTACGCCCCAGGATTAAAAGTACAGCCATCTCTCCAGCAAGAGAGAAGTACCAGCTGTCTGAGCCAGACCACCAGTGATGGCTAAAGAAAGGCACCCAATCAGTAAGTACATTAAAACCACAAGAGTAGTGTGAATTTTGTTTTGCTATGGGATAGTACAGTACATTTTTCAAGACCAGAGAAGCACAAACATCAAGTATAAATGTCTCTTTACTGCAAGCAAAAGGAGCTGAACAACTCCCATTGCTAAGAAAATGAGGAAAAGGAAGCTACAAAAGGCAATAGATTGGAGGAAGTCTGACTCTCTAACACATGGTTTTTGTTGGCAGGGTACTTCACTGTCTTATTACCTTATGACCTGAAACAAATATCCCTGGTGAAAAGAGCAGCCTTCTGAAAAATTCCCTGAGGTACATAGAGTCTTAAAAAGCACAAAAGTTTGACCTTCTGGTTTAATGCATTATTCAGAGATGTCTTTTCAAGGTATGGCATTTTTTTGTGTCTCCATTCTGGTGCTACAAGAATTTGCATGTTATCATCTGAGGCAAAATACCATCACCTGACAGCCAGGCAAGGTATTTGCCTGACCCAGAATAAGGGACACAAGGAGATAGGGCTGTTTCGTGCTGAATTCAGCACTCCAGCTGAATGTTATAGGAAAATCAGATGAAACTGGAAAAACAGGGCTTTTAGCAATCTAGATTCTTTTGGGAGCTAGCCCATTTGGCTCCAAAGGCTGGAGGAACTCCAAGAACTTCTAACATTAACACCTTTGCAGTGGAAGGTAGCAATCATACTGACGGTTTGCAGCCGTCAAGGGGGAAACCTTCTGGGTAGAGCCAAGACCAGTCAGGATTTCAGTGGTGTTTACAACAGCAGAAAAATGGAAGCTCTCTATCACCACTGCTATACACACTAAGGACTAACATAGTCAGACTGCCCAAGATTCAGCTTTCAAAGTTAAAAAACATTTCATCAGGCTGCTGGACCCTAAGCTACAGCCAAGGGCCTGTCTGCAACAGGACACTAGCTGACCTGTCTCACACCTTGGGAAAAGGGAATGGGATTTTCAGGAGTAGCTGAGCAGATCTCATAACTCTGTCTACCCCCACTTCTTAAATCTAACACAGAAAATTGGTACTGAGCATTATGAGGTGTTGAATGGTAATCTGTATGGTGTATACATACAAAAATATGGCTTATTGCTGTCTTTGGATGGGGTTATTTCAAAATGCATATTAAACAAGTCACAGCTATATAACTGTGCTTGCCTTAAATGTATCGTATGTCCACACCACCCTTGCTTGCATATTGAGCTTTCATGAAATGCTACACATATTGACAAGTGCTTGTCTTCGCAGTGAGAATACACAAACATGAACAAACACAATGGGAAAATGAGATTTTGGTCCCTCTGCTTTTCATATACAAGTGATCAAGCATACTTGACTTCTAGGGAATGAAGGAAAATACAGAACAGGGCAAATGCACATCTGTTTTCTCTAGTGAAAACTGAAATTACAACCCAATTGAGTAAAACCTTAAGGCATCTGTAATATGCATTTTGGAAGATGCTTCATGTAAGACAAATAGAGGTTTCAAGCATTTTCCTTAAGGATGACAACATGCTATTGAAGGCTTGTGCCAAAATACATGAAAAGTAGCTGCCTAAAGTGATGGATATGGCTGAGCCCTTTGCTGATACCTAACTGAGCCCCTTCTGCAAAGGTAGAATAATGCCACTTCCAAGAGCCTGAACTGTCATGTTGGCCTCAAGCAAGCAAGATGAGAATAAGAAACCCCTAATCCTTGGAGACAGGAGAGATGTAATGAATTTAGTTTTAAAGCAAATACATACTAGAAACAATATACCCAAAGCCAAATGGGATAGTAAAAATCCTAGTGAAAATACTTTATAATTCTGCAACACCACCATTACCAAGCTCTAATGCTGAGTAATACTCACCTTAGCAGGGTCCTATACAATAGGTGACACAGGGTTTTTTTGTGTTAACTGATAGAACCCTCTTTGAACTGAACTGAAATGTCATTTCATAACCTTCCAATGGGCATATGTTACACCTGAAAATCCCAACACATCTTCCCTTTCAGAGAAAGGAGCAAAAGGGGTGACAAGTTATTTGATGGCTTTCATATTTTGTTGTTTCTTTTTTTTCTCTTTCTTCTGCAGTTGTAAAAATAATGAAAAAAATGGAGTATTTATTTTTTCCAGGTAAACTTAGGGGAAATAAAATATATTCAAGACTGCATGCCAAACTGACTGCATCATAACACTTAGAAACGGAGGGTTTGTGTATCATTTTGAGTGTGGTCAGCTTACCGTATGTTCAGACTTGGTTGCCAGGTACTGGTATAAAACATAGAGAGAAAGAAGCTGTGTTGAGAATTCATCAAAACTTTCTTGCAGCATGATCTCAGTTACTACTGACATAGCATCTATGGAGGAAAACAATACATAATCAGCAAGTGCGAATTTACACAGATCCCTTTTGCACCCACTCATGTTCACTGATACTTTATTGCTGTAATATGTTTTGAAATAGTTAGGGAGAAAGTTAAAGATTTCTTATGATTAGTAGTACAGAATTAGTCTTACTCGCTTGGGTTATTCAAACTCACTGCGAGAAGGAAGAATGGGCTGAATAGCACAAGACCACAGCAAAGCAGCTTTCCAAACTCATCTTAGCTCTACACTCCTCAGTTGGCTCTTCTCTGCTCAGCCCTTCACTCATTAACATTTTTTTAAAAAGTTTCTAAAAATGACTTCTTTGTTCTCGTGTTTAGATTACAAACAAGAGAAGACTGGCTTAAATTCACTGCCCTTAAGGTGACAGGAAAGTACAATGGAGCAGAAATGTTGTCCCAGATCACCCACAGCACTCACTGTATTCAGCAAACAGTGCTCTGGAGGAGCTCCACAGGGAGTTCCAGTGACAGTCCCTGTCAGGAAGGACAGTTTGTTAAAGAAAAGGCCTTGAGCCTGTCACAGAAAAGAAATACGGATGGAATAAGGAGGAATTCACAGATAGGGGGCTTTCAAAATAAAATAAATATATGTATTAATTTGCCATTTAGCAAAACCTTCATGATAAAAGCTACAGACAAGTCCTTGCAATTCTATTCTCCCTTTCAGTTATTTGTTTTACAAGAGGCTTATGCAAAGAAAAGCTCACTGCAAGTCTACAGTACCAGAAAACCTGCAGTGAAACGAAAACCTTAAATATTTGTCATCAAACATGAGAGGATTATTCATCTCCACACTTAAACAGTCAACAGTGAAAGCCAGGCACCTCAACATGGCAATTCAGCATAGCTGCCTCTCTCCAGTGACAGACAGAAAGTCTAGACAAACAGTTTAGATATGTAGCTTTTTGAAACGCTAAATGTAGGTAAGATGAACTCTACCAACATGCATTTCGATTCTTGTAACACTCTAATTGTCACTAATAAGCCCTATGATGTCATTAGCATGTAAGTCAGACTTGTAAAAACTGGAGAAGTTGGTTTACATTTGGAATGGGATTAATCACAGTAGAAACTGTGAATTGCACATTTCAAAATTATTATATAACGAATAAAAACCCAACAGAAATGAGATATAAACATGCAGAAAAGTAGTTTAAAGGAAGAAGGTGTGTTTTTAATGTGACTTCTGAGAAAATATGGCTAAAAGTTTTTAATTCAAAGAAAGGCTCTGCAGATTTAAGAGCATACAACTAAGGATGCAGAATTGGTACATATTTTCTTACCTTCATATTTCTTCTGCTTTATAAAACAATCCAACAGAATATTGAATGTAAAATTATCTGGGAAAATTCCATACTGAACCTGAAGAGAAGAAGGAAAAAAAAATCAGCGTGAAAATCTGCTGTTCAAATCTTCCCAAGCATAGCACTGCAGGTATCAGAAAGATCAGAACCATGGCATTGCATACTGTTGCAATGTGACAGTTAGGCAAGCAACACAAGGAGATTAGCACAGCTCCTGTGATGTAGGCCTTCTAACTTTTGATGTACTGGATTTGTTTAGACATTTTATCTGAGCCTTTGGGACCAGGAGGGGCACTGCCTATCAGGTTTTTACGCCCCTCCTGCATCTAGCATGTTTTGGACACCCACACTATTTAAAAACAAAAAGCTTCCTAGGAAAGAAGAGGAAATAAAAGCTGTAAAGAGCTTTAGCTAAAATTCAGGTGCAACATTAATTTTTGACAAGGAAATATCTGAACTTAAAACCACAGTCTACAGGACCTGGCTGCAATAGGAATTCCAGGTAAGCCACGCTTGTCTCAAAAAGCTGGTCAAATATATTCATGGCTTTTCCTTGTAAAAACTTACCTTGTTTTTTAATGTGTATAAGGCTTTGTCTTGTGCACCATATTTTAAGCACTGTCTGATCCAGCTATGTATGGTCCATTCTCTCAAGTACCAGCAATTTGGACTATGCCGAAACCTAAAGGAGGATAAACAGTTCAGGTAACAACATGACTCCTTGTTATCACAGAAACAAATTTTGTAATCAACAAACTGTAAGTTTCAGAACCCCCACCTTTCATGATCTCAAATATAAATCTGCCTGTATTTGACTTTGCAGTCAATCATTGCTCTCCAAAGAGCTCCAGCTAGCCCTTTCAAAAAACAAAACTTTGATATACTTTGATAGTGTGTACAAAGGGGGAATCTGACTTTTCACAAACGCATAGTATTTTAAACTTCTCACTTTCCAGAAAGACTACTGCTTTTCCCCTGAAAAGATGAATACCATAGAATAATAGCTTGGTATATTTATGAAGGCCAACTGAGATTGCTATAAACACTGTAGTACTTTTTAACTGTGTCCTTCTGATTGTATAACATTGTATTATTGCTGGTCTCGTCAAAGAGCAACACTGCTCCATGACTGACGGCATCAGCAAGTATCAGAATTACATCAAAATACAGCAGGGTCTGAACCTTTGGAGCTTGTGTAATCTGGTGTCTCCCACCCTCTCTAACTCATGCCTTACTTCAGCAACTTAAGCCTTCATTGCGCCTCAGCAAAGGCCATCCCTGGGCTGCTGCATGCTCCATTTTCATTTAGAAATGCTTCATCAGTGAGGTGTGCCTCATGCAAGGGGAAACTCTGCTAGAGAGCCCTCCCTCCCCTGCCCCCCTGCACTGGCTGCCTTGTTCCCGACAGATGTTTCTTCAACCTGTTCTGAGACACCTCATGCCATGGCTTCAGTAGTCTTCCCAAGCAACCTACTCCAGTGCTCAACCGATTTGTAAAATTAAATACTTTTAAGTTCAGCTTCTTTTATTTCACCCTTATTCAGACATATACACTTTGCTCTGTATTTGGAGAAGTGGTGACCAAAAGCATATGGAGCTTTACCTTTGGCAAAGACTCAAAAACCAATTATAAGTCCAGTGGTAGGAGCTGCTGCCTTGGGTCCTGGGCTGAATTTCATACCCTGGTGTGAAGAGATGCACGCAACTTTTCTCAATTCAAATTGTATGCATGAAAAATGGGCTCAGTCCCCAGCACAGAAGTGACTGCCACTTCCTGTTGAAAACATCGATGACTGAGCTGGGCTCATGTGCAGATGCTTGCAGCCTCAAGCCAAGCTGCAGCACCATTTAGAGGCAGGGTTGGCTCTTCCATCTGAGTGAGCATGCTTTCCAGAACATTTATCAGATTAACGTGGCCACCAACTCTCTTCCCCCTCAGTGAATCTCTGCGTATTGCATCCCACAGCTGAAAGCTACACAGTTGACCAAGCTTGGAAAAGTACTGCAGCCTAGAGAGCCTTCAGAATGCAGAAGACATCCGTGCCAAAAGACGAGCTGAACAACTACACAGAGTCTAAATATATGTTTTTGTAAGTGGCACATGAAATCTCCCCATTAAATCAGAATTTAACAGAAAAAGAAAAGCATGCTTTGAATATTAAATTACAAACATCCATTTTGTTGCACTAATTGCTTTCCATTTTCTTCCCTCTGGAGTTCAAATATTGGGAACAGCAAGAATGTATATTTGCTTTCATTAAAGTCCTGTTTCAATAATGCTTGTAGGAAGCATCAATTACAGGCATTTGGATTTAATCATATTTTGATGAAACAACTACCTAATTGCTACAGACTGTTTCACCAGCCATTTAAAACGGGTCAGAGCGCAACACCAGCACCCAGCAATAAAGCTGCCAGCATCTTTTGAAGTTGCTTCATTAAATGGTTAATATTGTTTCACAAGCAGAAAGCAACAGACTTGTCTTATAAAAACACAACACTGATGCTCTCAAAGACTTCGGCCTTTCTTTTGATACAATCTTTGGCATCCTTCCTACTAATTAGTTACACAGGAGGGAAGTGCAAACATTTAAAAAAAACCAACAACAAAACCCAATGGTTTTAATGGGTTTGAATATTCACCTTTTTGCAGAGCTGTACTTATTTTCTTGAGTATACCACAGTGAGAGAGAGCACTCCAATACCTCCTGCACCTTGGGAATGCTACAGCCTACTGTAATGGTGAAATGCTTCTGGGTTTCAAAGTCATATTGCACTTGGACAGTAAAAGGCCTAACAGGGATGCAATGCGGTCTAGAAACAGGATGAAACTGATCCTCCAACAACACAAGTTTCTGGAATCGATATGCACAAAATTCAGAGGCGTGTTATAAAAACTCTTTCAAAAAAATCTTCACATGAGCTTTGTAGGGCTGGGACTGATTTGAGTGTGTGTGTGTGCATGGACAACCACAGGATCTATCAGATAAAATTACTGTATGTTACTACTAAGATCTTTATGCTCAGACCAGGTCTCCACTGTGCTAGGTACTATGCAAATAAAAAGCAAACAGCTTCTCAGCCAAAGAATTTTCTAGCTAATTCTAATAATTAATTACAAAACAGTTGCCTGGGAATGAAGAGAGGGGACTGGTGCCAAATTTTTTCTGTCTCCATGTCAACAAGAATGCAATATGTATGCGTGTACACGATCCCTCAACACTACACACTTGCATTAATCCATGATGTGGTAGGAGAATCGGAAGTGAAAGGGAAACAGGTATGCTGCAATCTTTAATTGTTTCTGATCCATATAATGATGGGATGAGGTCTGTCTCTATTCTACCAGCTGAGAAGAGAAGCCAACCTAGACAAACCAACCAAATGTTGTGGCAGACATTTTTATCTGAAAGGGAGTCAGGGAAAAGAGGAGATGGCTGGTCATTTTTCAAGCATTAAAATCTTCCTCCTTCTCCTCCTCCTTTTCCATGAAACACAAAACAGGATATAATTAAGCAAGGCAATATGTTCAGGGACAGACGAAAAGACAGAAGGAAGCTAAAACTACAGAAAGCAGAGGATTCAGAGTGAATTAAATAAAGGAAGCCTCTAGCAATTGCTGTGTGTTTAATGGAAAGACCAGGAGGTTATCTTGCAGATGTCTGCTGCTGAAACTAATTTTTCTGCGAACTAAAAAAACCCTGAGAAGCACAAGATTCTTATAATGCGTTCAGAAAAGACAAGGAGAAGCATCCGTAACAGTATTAGGGGAGGTCCCTGTTGGTACACTTTAATGTTAATGGCTAAAGAATCAATATGGTCATCCTTCCAGTCACTGAACTGAGAACATCTATCCCCACAGGGAACAAGAAGAGGAGTATCTGTTAAACAAGAAGTTCCTGAAATATCAAGATCATTGTGAATCTAACAGCACACAGTGCAACAGTACTAGAATTCCCCTTATTTTGGAAAATTGTTCAAATGATGCAGTCCAGAAACTTGATTTTCATTAAACCATTGCTTTGTACTTGCAAAATAATTGTAATTTGGAAGAGATACAGTGAGTGCACAGCCTCAGTACAAGGCAACCAGAATATTTTTAGCTAAGCAAATGCACACCCTCTCCTGCTCACAAACTGGCTAGCACATTGGGCTAAGAATACATTTTTAGTTTACTAATTTGCTGCACAAGGCCCTACTGCTCATTATTTACAACAGTGCTGAAGTACTCATGCTGTGTTAAAGAAACTGAATAATGGAGAAGTTTATCAGATGCTGAGAGTGCTTTATGGAGTGCTCTACTAATACAGCAAGCATGACTTACTTCTGTTGGTGCCCTCCCACACTGCAGAAAAGCTGACTCGCTTCCCTTCTTTATTTATTTATTTTAAATGGTCTTTCAAATTTGTTTGGTGCCATCAAGTGGTCATGCACTCTTGTGCTGCTTTCACATACCTTGTATTCTCAAGGGAAGTAATACAGCAACCCTGAGAGCAAACAGAAGCACCAAGATGCTGGACTGCATTCTTTTCCCTAGGTTTGGTACAGGGGAGTTCATTGCTTTGGAGACAGTCACAAATGAGGAAGATGGTGAAGGAAAATTTGCTGGACTACAGAAGAGCAATTGCTGCATTAGTAATATACTACCAGAAATAGCTCTGCTGTACAGAGGGAAAGCCAGCTCAGCAGATCTAATTCTTTGCTAACCTGATCAGAAGCTCCCATTTTGCACCCTGTGGCTTTCTTAAGGGTCGATCCAACTCCTGGTACTGCCAGAGGCTATCCTTGTGCAATACACTATATTTTCTCCCCCCCCCCCCCCCCCCCCCCTAAACAGGAAGAAGTGTCCCCTTCCTTTCTCCAACTTTGTCTGACCTAGTGAGAAGGCATTTTGTAATTATCTATACATCCAGTGCACAGAACTGTTATGATCTCTTAGGCCTCCAGATTTCTTCAAAACTTTCTAAATTTCACCTGCATTTTGCTTTGCTAATTTTGCATTACCATACATAAACCCAATTCCTTAAATAAAACCTCTTATACTATGATGTTCTTCTCTGTTCTTATGCTTTAGAGATTCCTGTACCATCTTCTGCCGCCCTGCAAGGAAGGGGAGAAATTAACCACAGAAGGACACTGAGCAATCTCCATGAAAGAAATAATCTTTCATTATTTCTAACATACATCATTTAGATGTGTTATTGTGCTTTCCTCGGAGTTAAAACCAAAAAGGTTTCATATGTTGCTAGTCCTCTTGTAGGATCTAGTCCAGGAAAGGAAGGAACCTACCTAGTGGTAGTCACTGTAACAAATTTCTTCCACCTATACTTCAGATCCCTCTTACTTCTTTTAGAACTAGAGAGAAATACAGATTTGCACGTTCATTTGCTTTAATCAGGAGGGGAGAGTACCAGATTTCTTCTCATCCACTTAAAATTCTAAAAAGTCCTGAAGCAAAATGTAAGGAGACTTAAAATGAATAAATATCGTAAGAAATGTCTTTGCGAGCCAGGAAGAAGCTCTCTCAATGGAACGAATCCAAAGCGATTCCACATTTTACATAACTCATACAGGGCTGTGAAGCTCCTTGACAATGCCATGTTTTTTATTTCCCAGGCACATTTTTTAAGCTACAGTGCATAATGATCAAATGGATTCCAGGCAGGCTTAGCTTGGAAACTGGAAGGCTAAAGGAAACGTCACCCAAAACTCTCCCTTTGTTTGTCATTTCAAGCCACAGGCCTTGGGAAAAATCATCTGCATTTTAAATGGACCCAGAGGCGTTGCTCATGTGTCAGCGTCAAAGGCAAAAGCCCTGAAAAAAAATCTTTGTTGACTGAAATTTCCTTTTAAACATGAACAAAACTTTATTTTTCCATCTCTTCTCTGCCTGCAGCTTAGCCTACACCTTTGTATGCATCCTTTTAAAAATTTCACATAAAAACGTATCAGTCCTATAGGATATACCTCATGCATTAACTGCCTACACTCAAGCAAAAACAGAGGGAACACTTTCCTTCTGTGTTGAAATAAAAAACTCAACTAGCATACGTAGTATAAGAAATCAATTATCAAAAGCAGTAACAGGACACACTTAAAAAATTAGATGAGTCAACTATAACAGAGGATAGGCAAATGCTGAGGCAGAATTGTGCTCTTACACAAGAAGAGAAGCGGTTTGCAGACTCCCTGAAGAAAGCCCTACATTAAGCCCTTATTCTGTTTTATTTTTTATTGACTTTCCCTGATCTTTGATTTCAAACTAATTTACCTCTTGATTGCTTTGACCATAAAATTAATTCTTCTAAATTAGGCTCGCTCCACCTCCACGTGAATACACATTTCTTACACAGCGTCATCTGTTCAGGAGTTGCACAGAGCTCTAACACCACTGATGAATGCAGCCTCAAAACAGGCCTAAATGATCAGTTTTTAGATATTGAGGAACTACAGTACAGAAGCACAGTCAAACATCAAGGCTGAACAGGAGACTTAAAGAATACTTTTAGTATTGGATCGTGCTTTTCAGTTATACCACATTCAGCTTTTATTTCTGTCCACCCTGATGTTACAGGTTTACCTGTTTCTTAGCCTTCATGCTTGGTAAATGACCAGATCTGGGGGAGGAGATATTTTGGGTAGAAGTACATACTACGCAGTCATTTAGGAATTCTCAGGATATCACCCTGGTAACCACCGTCTCCTAACAACTGAAGGGACAGAATTTACCATTCAGTAGTCTCAGAGCAGCTATCACAGTGTTCAAAACCACACTCCTGCACAGAAAACTCAGCTTTGCAAAGTCTCTTTCTAACAATGACTATCACATACAGCAATCAACCATGTAGTGGCTAGGACCTAGTTTATCCTTTACTGACCTAGCTACTTTGACAGCATTAGAGTTGATTAACAAATGACAAGCTGAATTTCTGATACAACAAGCATTTCTGCCAATTGTTGTCAATCTCTTGTATCACTAAATGCTCTTCCTTTTGATGGATTTAGGGCACCTTTGTGAGTAAAACACAAGGGACAGCCTTATTATGTTAGAAAGAAAAAATAGTATCATCAAATAGTTGCAAAATCCTACATAAATGTTATAAATTTCAAAAAAAAAGTATGAATGAAGAAGCAGTTTACAGCAGCACAAAAGAAATGCCTTGCTTATACATAAATAGACATAAGAACCACCACAAAAGACACAGTGACAGCAACAGATCCAGAGCCTACAGCGAAGTTTAAAGCAGTTTATTGGGATTCCTGGCTCTGAAAAGTACCTGAATTATTTATCTATCCTTCCATCCACAAGCAGTGAACATAACAGAACTGGAGTGGAGCAGCTCTTCCAACCTTCTGCCATCAGGTTACGCCAGGCAGCCTTGAACCTCTCTAGAATCATTTGCAAAGCACACAGAGGAGGAATCCTTCAGACAACGTGATCAACTTAAGTATTCCGCGGGCTCGCCTTGAAAGCCTTGAACCTTTATACTAATCAGTTCAAAATCAGACTGAAAAAGCAAAGCCCAAGCACAAACAACATACTGCTTCTCAGTACACTCTTTGTCCCTGGGAAAACTCTTCCAGGCTGTTAAATCCATTTCCTAAAAAGCTCCCCTAGCCATGTAGATTCAAAATACTCCCGAACTATGCACTCCCTGACAGCACACCAATGGAAGTTCACTTCTCAAAAGAACATGAGTCAGGATTTCTTCTGTATCAGCTTGGTTGAAGGTGCTTTGTATGCCTCAACCTGACATAATAGGACATCAGTCACGGGGCTTGCCTAGCTAGAAACTAAAGGTCTTAACATTTAAAAATCCAGTATCAACATGGTTCCTTGTTCTAAGCATAATATTTACACAAGATAGGTTAAAGGAAAGGTTGCCAGCTAGCTCACTAAAGCTAAAACTGGCCATTTGGGGATCCCCAGTGTGACTGGTAGAGAAAATAACATTGCGATGGTACAAATATTGCTACTGAGAAAAGGTGGTGGTGCCCAGTTTAGTTTCATGCAGAAAATAAAACCGGGTCATTTTATTGACATTCAGAAGTTTTATTCCAAATGTGAACTACGAAACAAGCAACCCCCCTTTTTGGCTTTAATCCTTTATGGTCAAGACAGAATGATGAGGTGAACAGCATGGGAGATTTGCTTCATTTCTTGTTGCTTATAGATATATCCCCAATGAAAGAAACAAAATAAACAGACACTTTAATATAGCATTTATATTCTTCTCCTCCTCCTAGTATAATAGAGTGCCTTGTTACCCAACACGTTCCACCTCTCCCACTCCTTTTGGAAAAGACAGGCAGGAAAATCAGATTTTCTTGTCACACACATAAAGAATCCATACTACTTTCACCATAAAGCTGAAATTCACTCAAAGAGCAACAGTTAACAAGAAAAAGGAAAAGTCTTGTCATAATAATAACAATAATAAAAAGCCCAACTTTTCCCCAAACTATTGACTGTAAAGGACACAGCTCCTAGAATTTCTCTCTATTAAAAATACTTCTCGGCTTACAGTTGAAATGACTGGTTTCGAATATAAATGCCATTAATAATCCAGTTACTGCATAGAGAATGTCATAGGCTAAGGAAAACATGGGAAATGATGGGATGAGCTGTTGCTATAGTGATTCTGATAAGATACTCTCTAATGCCTTTCCTTGTCCCCATGCAACCACAATAAAAGTCCAATTTAAAACCAACTCTTACATTAATTATATCTTTTCCTGGTTATCCTGGCATACAATAACATACAGAGAGAAATTAAGAACCGTACAACACACCACATTTCTTGCTTTGGGGAGATTCTTGAATCTCAGCAATTTCTAAGTGTGTCAGGCTAAAACTTGCTGTATTAAAGCTCAACGAAGGGTCAGTTCTGCTGGAATCTTTACTCGTGTCTCCAAAAACTGATTAACACAAAGGCTGTAAAAAATGGCATATATAAGTAAAGTACTGGTTTGACTGTTACTATTTTACTAGCCCAGCTATGCCTGTCATTACTTCAATTAATTCTCCAACTGTCTGAAAGCTGGTACACAAGTTATTGCCTAGATTAATTTTTCAAAATGAAAAAGAAATGTTTGTGAAAGCCCGTTCATAATTCGTAATTGCTGAAATCACCTTTGTACCTGGTTCACTCTGCAGAGTGAGAGAGATCCCCTGCTAAAGACTGCCAGAAAGTCAGTCTCTAGTAGAAAGCCAGTTCCCACTAGCTGCATGGAAGTAAGTTTAAAAACTTCTGGGTACCAAATAGTACTTATGTCACTGGCTTTCTTCAACCAGGGCTATCTGTAAGATGATGTTATTTTAGGGAATAAATTGCTTCAAAGCTAGTTAGATGTTTCATTTTGATGAAACATCAACTTTGATGTTTAGAAAGCCGGTTCCCACTAGCTGCATGGAAGTTTACTTCCCACTAGCTTACTTGGAAGTAAGTTTAAAACCTTCTGGGTACCAAATAGTACTTATGTCACTGGCTTTCTTCAGCCAGGGCTATCTGTAAGATTATGTTATTTTAGTGAATAAATTGCTTCAAAGCTAGTTAGATGTTTCATTTTGATGAAACATCAACTTTGATGTTAATGATTCTGTGATTCTATGTGAGGTGGGTATCGGTCTCTTCTCCCAAGTAACTGGCGATAGGATGAGAGGAAATGGCCTCAAGTTGTGCCAGGGGAGGTTTAGATTGGATGTGAGGAAAAATTTCTTTACTGAAAGAGTGGTTAAACATTGGAAGAGGCTGGCCAGGGGGGGGGTTGAGTCACCATCCCTGGAAGTATTTAAAAAACGGGTAGATGAGGCGCTCAGGGACATGGTTTAGTGGGCATGGTGGTGTTGGGTTGACGGTTGGACTCGATGATCTTGGAGGTCTCTTCCAACCTTAATGATTCTATGATTCCATGATTCTATTTTAAAAAATAAATAAATGACTTCAGATGCTTTAGAAAACCTCCACCTCTTAGCCATCAACTATTACAGGGATGCCACTGCGAAGCCTGCGTTCCAGTAACCATTAATCAAACTGGACAGAGACATGGCACCAAAGGCTTTCCAAGCTGACAAGACAGCAACTCCAAGTTTTATAACAGTTCATTCAGTATCAGAGGGAACTGAATCAGAGTTAGGACCAACGTTCTGGAGTTTCTGCCTTCTAGCACTAAGCTTAAACTATGACAGTACACACCTTTTCACATTATATTAAAAAGGAACACTTTACAGGTATACATAAAAAACGCTGTCAACAAAAGCCAATAATGACTTCTTATTTTAGAGCAGGAAAAAAACCCAGCCTCTAACTAGACATTGCTACTACAGTATTTCCAAACAGCAACTTTTTAACAGTGCCTAATATACAGCCTAAATTCAACCTGAGACAAAATTAACATAATGTTGTCAGAGACCTAATTCACTGGTAGCTGAAGTCCACATTGTAATGATGTTGCATTTTCCATTTATTCTACTCAAATTCTTTATGCTTCACAAAGTATCTCCCACAAATACATCACTCACTAGCTTCAAACTACTGTAACGTTACACCCACTGACACAACCCTTGACACTTTTCAGTTTGATCACAGTTGAACTTGCACAGATTACAAGTGATGTATTCCTCTAGCTTGAGTATCAAAGGTTGCAATACAGAAACATATGAGCCAAACCGCTTGTTGTTCAGTTTCACACCACATGCAACCTAAGCAAAAAGAAGGTGCTGGCAAGAGAGTGCTGCAGGAATACAAATACTGAATGGATCTTAGTAGCCAACTTAAGCAAGGGAAGAGCGAAACCTTATATTTGCTGCCAAATGCTTCAAAAACTGGATTTGCACAGTTCAGGTTTCACCTTTTCAGATTTGCTGCCGTAGTCCCACAGTTCAAGTTAACCTAATTTTGACCTACTACCTGTGCCCTTTTCATTCTTCACTGCTAGAGTCTGATTTCCTTGTGCACTGCTGTCCTTCTGCACCCCACAAGCAAAGGTGAGGCAGAGCTACATAATAACCTGTCAAGGTAAACAAATAAGGTTTTCATATTAAGCATAAACACCTGCAACAGAAGGGACAAAACACCTGATGCTCACCTCTAGTTTCAGCCACAGCTGCTGTCAAAAAGGCAACCATTTCCAAAAAGTAAACCATAGGTGCATAGCCAGATCTTGTCTACCAGGCAGTCCACCATGAATCCATCTACATTTCATATCATGTCTCAATGAGCAACAGCTTATTGATATTTTTTTGTTCTTCCAACCATGCATTTTCCTGAGAAAAATATTTTTAGCAATGAAAAACAAAAATCCTTGAGTCCTTCATGATACATTTTTAACTGTTCCCTAACTACAGTAAGTTACCCAATCACAGCACTTCAGAGGCTAACTTCCAGTTAGCATATCTCTTAGTGTATCTAAGTTCTTCCAAGCCCAGTGGGACAGAAATGTCCTTTATTCCATTTCGTATGATGTCAAGCACATGGACCAGTAAGCACATCAAGGATAAACATGGCAAAACTGACTCAAGCATTTTGTCAGGCAGTTTGAAATTTGTGGGCTCTTACCAGCTTTGTGATTATTTTACTGTTATTCTTTTCAGAAAGATACTGTACCATCAGATCTGTTATTTAAAGAGAGAGACAGTAGGTACCTCACTTTAAGTACTGCATGTACTGTAGGACAAATGTTCCCTTGCGTAGGTAGGTACAAGCTGCACAGTAAAATGAGGTTGTGCTACTCAAAACAGGCAGAGGATTTCAAAATGCAAAGGGATGTTTTGTTCCTCCCCTTTTGAGACAGAAATACAGCAAGACTATTAGTTATAAATATAACCCACTACTGTCTTTGCTTCTGCTGATGAGCATCAGTGCATGATGCAAGGCCCTGCCACTTTGCCTTGCTGCAGTGGCCTACTGAGATCTTGTGTTCAGGCTCTGAACTGACATTTGCAAGCATCCAGTTCTCCAAGGCACTCACAGTATAGGAGGCTTATACATGTCATGTTACCCACTGCACAGGAGAACAGAGAAGACAGAAGAGGGGGGAAAACACCACAACTATGTGCAATTATGTACCGGATGTGTTTCAGCCTGGCTTTTTTTGCTTTATTCCTCCAAAGAATCATGACTTTCAAAACAACACAATAGTATCTACATAAGATGAACTTGCTGCTTTATGATTTAATCCGGACAACGGAAACTGCCAAAAGGGGTGATCGCTGCAGGACAGTAACTTCAATGGAACACAAAAAAATAAACCCCTGCGCAGAGAAAGAGGAGTGTACCACTCCTGCTACAAATGCTCCTCTGTCATGCTCTCACAGTAGCTGCTATACTTTGTCCACCCCCAGTTACAAGCACCAGCAACCAGTCTGGTTTGTCAGAGCTTTGGCACAGGCAGTGTAGGCAAGGGAGGGGGGTGGATTGTCCATTTTACTCCCAGCTGTCTGCTGCCAGTGACCATCTATTTTGCTTGTGGTCGGATTTAGCCTTGCTCTGCTGAGTCCCTAATGGAACTAAGTAGAAAGTGGCTGATTACACTGAAGAACGGAGTATTTTTTCCCTTTGTTAAATGAAAACAGTAGTGAAAGAAGAGAGATCAGAATTAAATAAATGACAATTTAAAGAGGATGATCGTAAGGATGACTTTAGAGATTAAAGCCAGCTTTATATCCACACCAATTCCTGGAAGAGGATATTACTCATAAAGGTGCAAATCTGCTTGCAAAGCCAGTTGCCAATATCTGTGCACTTTCAGCTTGACAAGCTCTACAGTGAAGGGGGAGGGGGGGCGGGAATCCAAATCCCCATTCATTTTTCAGCAAGAAAAAGAAGGAATGTTTATTGTATCTACATTTACAGCAGAGAAAACAGGAGTTTCTACCAGCTGCTCTCTTGTATACCCACTTCCAATTTTAAGAACAAATCCAAGAAAGCTGTTGGCTGTTTAAATGCTCCCTGAAGTAGATCCTGATCCTCACCTGGTCCAAAGAGACAACACATGGTTCCCCCAGCTACAACAGACCTGCCTCAATCTGCCGAGGACCTGGCACACCACACACGCGCATGGATCATTAATTAGACTGAAGCTGGGAGGCAAGGACAACTCCAGCACCTTTCAAGGATGTGCAGCCCAGCGTCCCACAAAATCTCATCAGGGTGGTGAAGATGGAAACCAACTGCTGAGAGCTGCTGCAGCGTTATTCCTGAAATGACCAACTCCACATTTAACAGAGCTGCTCAGGCTTTCAAACTGATGTTCAAAAGGGAGAGAAGGAGGCAGAGCTGAAAAGGCTGGGGTCATTCTCCTTCAGGGACAGCGGACATGCTAGGATTTTAGGAAATAGGTAAGGGGATATCATCAGCTGATAGGAGGGGCTTGGGATTCCATCTAAGCTTCCCCCGCCCCATCCTGTCCTAACTGCTCCCCCCCACCGAGATTATTCTGCCTAAGAACCAAAGATTTACCAAGTAAAGGACAGAAATAGAAAAAGAGGTAATGGGGACTCTGCCAGAAGGAACAGTCGCAGGTAGCTGAGCAAGGTGACTGGAGTGCTTGGTACAGAGGAGCACTGAAAATGCAGCTGGCCTCATTCCAGCAGACAGTATAGATAATGTTATCTGGAGCATGCAGCTTTAAAAATAGCTCACTATTAAAGCAACATTAAAACAACAACAACAACAAAAAAAAACCCAACCCAAAAAAGGCACCCTGAACAACCATTTTTTTCACTTTGCTACTGGACATCTTACATTCAGAAAGTTGCACTTTAATTTCCCATTTCTGGAAAACAAAGAGAGAGAGTAATAATCTCAGAAATCACTCCAGGAAAATGTTAAAAGTATAACCTTTGTTTATCAGTACCTCTATTCAATTACAGCAAAGCATTGTTTTGTGGGTCTGTTTGCAATACAAGCTTCTTCTCCCCGTAGGGAGTAGAACACATTTTTCACAGGCACGAATGTATATGCAGAAATAAGCAGCCATACAAGTTGAATAAATGTACCTGCTTATTTTCATTTTTGTTCCTGCACTCTAATGTTTTTGGACATTTCTGAAGAAGATGGAAGTATTTAGAAAAAATGAACCATTGGAATCAAGCAACGTAAGCTGGCTCTCCAGATTTATTACTGGGGCCAATAAGAAATCTACAGCCTGATGGATATAATCAGATAATTTTCTAAATATCTCGATTGTTGACCAAACATTTTCAGTCCTACGAAAGCATAACATCCATTTCTGTAGATAAAAACAGCCAGCTATTTGAAAATTAACATTCCCAATCATTTATAAGCTAAAGAAAGATGTATGCTAAAGTAGGCCTCTCTCTTCCCTGTCACAGTAATTTTGATTCTGTTATAACCATTTTGTCTATAATGGTGTCTAATAGAACAACAGAAGATCAGATCTATACCTGTGGTACATTATTTCATCCCTTATCATGGTCACCTTAATGTTCTTTCCATTTCCAAAGGCTTTTACCTTGTGGAACCTGCATCACGTGCTGTTACTACATACTATGCAGCAACATCCATCAAAACCACCGATATTCTCAGAGCACAACACAATAGATACTCTACTGGATCATATTACTGAGTTGAATGTCTTCACTGCTACCAACAAAGCACAGAACACTTTCCTTGACTACTAGGAAGTCCAGTAACATGGTGTAGGTCTTTTTTACGTGCTTGATCAGACTGTGTTCATCTTACATGCTCTGTGGAACACAGAAAGCTTATATACAACGATTTGTTTAAAATTAAGATCATATGGATTTTTCCTTGTATACAGTAAAATGAAGGGAAGTTCTCACTGAAAATGCATGAGCCTTGTATTTCATACGTTGGCTGAGGTAACACAGGAGAAAGTATTTTAGTGCCTTTGTCCTTCTCTCCATCAGTCTACACTATAAAACCAGCGCATGACTTGCCATCATTCAACCGTACTGATGATCTTCAATAAAGGTGGTGCAGAACGGGAATTCTCATGCAGTGGAATATCAGAGAGACGCTTTGGTTCCAGCTCTCCTTCCACGTACCCTGTGAGAGCTGATACTGTTTCCATGGTAGAAAACTAACAGTGTCATGAAACTGTCTGTACAGGTATTATTAGCACTCATAGTCTCCTGGTGAAACTTTCCTTCAAACATTGTAAATGAAAAAAAAAATCAACAGAAAGACAGATAGACACAAATCCCTTTCCGTGCTAACCTACAGTGTAATATGGCCTGGAATGTTTCAAAACAATTCACATTTTTAGTGGAATTCCAGTCCCACTTTCTTAGAGAAAACAATTAAAACAGAAAATCCTAAGTAAACCCAGGTAAGTGGTTCCACTTTACAACATGTACATTCAACCCAAGATGTATTTTCAACATAACAGCTGTGGCAGGCTATGCAACTCCTATACCCAACATCAGGATACCAGAGAGCCAACACTACTCTCTGCGTATCTCTCCTCTCCAGCTCCTAACTTAAATTTTTCCAGAATAAAACTGACAAAGTCAAAACAATGTCCAAGCTCTAAATACTCATCCTGTTCTTAAAAATCCCTTTTCAATAAAATATTTGTCCTCATCTTATCAGAAGCTCATCCACAGTTGCTTGCACAGTCTATCTAAGCCATGAACACCCTCATTCACCCCATAGAAAACCATTGCTAGTGGCAACAAATCAATACCATAACTTATCTCACAAATTGCCTTTACTCTCTCTTTTACTACTGATTACAGTAGCGTAATCACAACCACTGACATTCCTAAGAAATTTTCTGCCTGATCTGGAAGCCCTTTGACTTTGTACTTATTCCTGTGTCTTTTGACATTTAAACCGTTCAGCATTTTGAGTACACACTGGTTGCAGTACCACAAAAAACTGTATTTCCCAAAGTAGAGGATAAATGCTCTTCCATTTGTAGACTATTTTGTTATTTTATACATGATGTGTGAAGATAGATGAAGTTAAAATGGCCTAATGTTTTCATTTGAATGGCTACCCCCACTTTTGCTCACACCACAATCCAGTGGTACTCAGCAGTGTGACTCAGTAAGTCAAAGCTAACAAAAAATTATCAGAATTTCTATTTGAAATAAACTGCTCACACACACACACCAAACTCAACAATTTGCATTAAATATCTTTTTTTTCCTCAAGAAACATAGATTTTACAGCTAATTTTACCAGCAGGATACCGCAGACTAGAGAAAGTTACTAGCTAAGCAACTGAACCCAGTATTTTTAATGACTGTTGCCCCTTCTACAGCTGCAATCATAATATATCCCTTGTTCTCCTATGTTATGTTTAGTTCAGCTCAACAATG
>NW_008825104.1:2137920-2141100 GCF_000699105.1 Pygoscelis adeliae
CTTCTAAATAAAAGAGGAATAAAAACTGGCACCTACAAATACTAAAGTCCTGACATGCTGAGAATCTGTTCATTTCACCAAATAAAAAGATTTCCTGTAGTTGATAAGTTTTAAACGCAAAACATGTTCTGATAAAAGCTTTCCATATTGTATCCAATATAATTAATGTTTACATAATCATTAAAATGTATACATTTGCCAAAAAGTAATACTTTCATTCAAGTTTCTTTCTCAAGAGAGTTGCCCACATCAATGAAAAATAGCACTCTGGTAAACACTTCTCTCTTTTTTTAAAGAGAATCAAATATGTAAATAAATACCTGCTAACCTTGTAAGTACCTGCACAAGACTACCTCCTTGCTCAGTAAAAAAACGGTTCCAAACTTAGTACCATCATTCCAAAGAAAATCAAAATGGTTTAAAGGGTTACCAGAAAACAATAAGGCTTTCTTTAGAAAGATAAATAAAATTATAAACATGAAACATGATTAAAGTCTCTTATTTGAATTAAGGTTTCCTGCTTGCTGATTTAAACTGAGATCAAATTAAACAATTCAAATAATTCTAATTCTAATCAACCTATCTGTAATAAGACAGATCTGGTCTACAGCATGTCACAATTATTCCTTAACAATATAGTGCATTATTTTTTCTGCTGTATTTATTCTGATTCAAAAAGGAATAAATACTTGCACCATAAAGGAATGATTTAGGTCGATGGATACAATAACCACAAAGTTATCAGTTCCCAAAGAAGGGATCATGGCAGCTCTGGGTATGGTTGTAAGCCTAATAAAAATTCAGTTTTTTATCCCAGTAGTTGCCATCTTCAACATTTCTTAAAGGGAAAAGATAGCTGTACTGTTTAACACTACTTAGGAAAGCTGTAAGAGAAGTAACTCAACAGAAACAATAACTTTATATGCTTTTTTCTTCTGTTTACATGGGTTTGGAGCTGCTGCCTGGCTCTGGCTACCATTACTGCTCAGGGGCTGTAATGGAACCTGAAGTTCCTTTCAGGGGAAGCCGGATGGGGCTAATTCTCAAGTGTATCTTTACAATTATTAGTCATCAAAGCTAGCAAAGGAATAAATCTCTGCGTGTGTTTGTGTTTTAAATTCTGAAGCTTATAAAATGCTTTACTCTGTCCTGGTCATTTGTATTCATATGAACAAGCTCACTCTACACATTTTTGGCTGCAATTTAACCTCTGTCTAGACTTTCAGTGTTTCTAAAATATAATACAAGATCTGCCTCCAGACAGGCTTTTTGCTGGTGCAGGAATTTACGAAACAACCTTTAGAATGCCACCGGATATAGTGAAGTTGACTTTTAAGGTGAGTATGAGTCAAATTCTGAGACAAAATTGCGTTTTCTCCTTCAACATATACGAACATACACATTTGAGATCAGTCCTAAATACTTACTGCTCACATTGTACTTCAGTCTATTTCCAATACTATCTACTAGATAGAATGCTTTGAGCTGTTGCAGGAAACATGCTGGTTGAAAGACAGAAAAATTCTGCTAATGTACTTTTCTTGCAAGAACAGTAATGAAAGCCTTTCTCCCAATATTAAATGAAAAATGTATCTACATGGGGTGTGGACTGAGTCAATTCTTTCCATTTCTGAATCTAACCAGCTTTATCTTTCTATCTACTCCAGAAATATTGGGGGGGTTGCCTCCTAAGGTTGATATATGCATTCTGTTTGTAGAACAATCTTTCTTTTTCCCTTGTTTTAAACAGAAAGGTTTTTAAAATCCAAACGCTTACCCCTTTAGTGTTGGCAACATGAAAAAAAGAAAAGATTAGTGTTGAAGGGAAGTCTTCCAACTTTTTCTGCATTTATATGCAGTGCCTAGAAAACTCTTGTCCAGTTTCTGCCAGGCCTAAAGGAAAGTATATACAAAAGCACAGACGAACTATGAAAAGCAGATGACTGAAAAGGCCTGTGTTATAGGAAGAGATCTTTCTGAATCCTTTTCAGTGTTATATCTTTATTGATGGTTCTCCCCCACTTTACAGCACAATTACACTGACTGAGCACACCTGCTTGAATGAGATGTGGTTACAGGATTAGGCTTGCTGAAATTTGGCTCTGGGTTCTGAAATGTAGTTGCTAGTTATTTCTTACAAAGATTCCTATAGCTCCGACCATGGACAGACAATGACAACAGAGAAACTGTGAAAGATGACAGTGAGAGTAAGCACGTGTGCCCCTATGTGCAGAAATGAGAGAATGCTGGAGCCAGAATTACATCTGACAGCCCTGGCTTGGATAGTGGCCAACAGTTCTTCCCATAAAGCAGCATCACACACTGGCCACCATAATGCAATAGCATTAAACACAGGTATTTCTGTCATTCACGTGCAAATTACTGGAACATTCTAGTGAGGTAGGAACGCTTACATCTGACAGCCCTGGCTTGGATAGTGGCCAACAGTTCTTCCCATAAAGCAGCATCACACACTGGCCACCATAATGCAATAGCATTAAACACAGGTATTTCTGTCATTCACGTGCAAATTACTGGAACATTCTAGTGAGGTAGATCTCCCTGGTGCTTCACTCGCAGAGGCGATCAGCTCCAGTGCAGGCGCATCCTGCAGCGGAGTGGTGGCGTACAGGGGGGTTTCCTGAGCCGGGGAACCCACAGGGGAGAGCAGAGACCCACCAGGAGCCGGCAGCTCTCACAGGGGCGGCTGACGAGGTGTGGGCAGGGCCAGGAGTAACTGGCTGCCACCACCCATTACCACTAAAGGCAGCCCCAGGGAGCGCTAGTGACCAGGGCCGCTGCCAACAGGACGGGCAAACAGGGCGTGGTGCATCAGCTAGGGCGTGGCGCGGCAATTTGTGCGGCAGTTCACGAGGGAGGGCGCACAGGGAGGGTGCCTCTTTGAAGGAGAGGCATTCCACAGGCCGAGTGGAGGACTCGGCATACACATAACCCAGCAACTGGGCACAGGTCAAGGGCACTCATCCTACCCGACCCTCAAGGCAGAATGGTGGGCACTCGTCTGAGGGTAAAGGCCGCAGCTCCAGCTGCGGGGTCTGCACCATCTACCCCAGTGGTGGCTGATGCCTCCACCCAGATGAACTGCTGAAGGGAGAGGCTGTGGTGCAGACCTCAGGCTGCAGGGAGTGCCTAGACCTCTCTCCTGGGGCAGGGGCAGGG
>NW_008825104.1:2144454-2160873 GCF_000699105.1 Pygoscelis adeliae
TGAGAGAGTTGGGGTTGTTCAGCCCAAAGAAGAGAAGGCCTTGGGGAGACCTTATTGCAGCCTATCAGTACTTAAAGGGGGCTTATAAAAAAGATGGTGGCAAACTTTTTAGCAGGGCCTGTTGCGACAGGACAAGGGTGGGGGGGTGGCTTTAAACTAAAGGGGCGTAGATTTAGACTTGATATAAGGAAGAAATGTTTTACACTGAGGGTGGTGAAACACTGGAAGAGGTTGCCCAGAGAGGTGGTGGATGCCCCATCCCTGGAAACATTCAAGGTCAGGTTGGACAGGGCTCTGAGCAACGTAACTAGTTGAAGATGTCCCTTGCCCATGGCAGGGGGGTTGGACTAGATGACTTTGAGGTCCCTTCCAACCCAAACTATGCTATGACTCTATGATTCCCTTCCTTTTATCTCCCAACCTGCCAAAGAGCAGCCCAGATCTTTTGCAAGTGAAGTTATTTTGGATTGCTTAGCTGAGGAAGGTATCCAAACTGGTAAAACATACTGTTCTACTTACGAAGTGTATTTTTCTCTCAGATGCTTCCACCACTTCTCAATATCATTTCAAAACATAACTGCTGCATAACTTGAATAATAGGCAGAGATTTCTAACTAATTTATTTTTATGTATCTTTTTTCCCCACTTATTTTTCTGGAGGGAGCAAAAGCCAAGACCTGATGAACTGATGAAGTCTATGTCAGCTACAGCCTCAGGACAATGAAAACATCTCAAAGGAAAAATTAAATATGTTGTAGGATTGTGTCTACGTCTCTTCTCCTTTTTCTATTTGTGCTGGAACATGTTAATGGTATTCATTACATCCTGTAGATTTGTGTACAGAAACAAAAGATCATATTAGTGGGAATGAATGCCATGCAAAGTATGTTTCAGAAGTAAATTTTTTGTTTTTGGTCCATTGTGATCATTTATTACAAGCAATACTTTAGAGCAACTGAACATTTTCAGATGCTAAACTGCTTGATTGGCATGAAAGTATCAAAAAATGCAACTTCTGCACCCACAGAACAGACATGCAGATATAGACAGTGCAGGTGAAACTTATTTTGCATGTGATATTGCACTAACTACTGATACACTGGCATTATAAGGAATAAGCATAATTTCAAATATATGGAGACCACTATAGTTCCAAAATGATTTAATGGCTGAAATCAGGCCTCAAAACTGTAACTTGCTACCATGAAAGATGTAACAGCGTATCTAAGAATAACTTCTAATAGCTTGCTATTGTCCCATTTTGTGATTATAATCAAGTACTGACCACAGGTAATAAATTCTGAAATCTAGAGAAATAACTCCATTTCAAAAAAAAACAATTATCAATCAAGGAAAGGTAATGAAAAAATCTAGGTAGATTGTGCAAGAATTTGCAGAGCACATGCACACACAAACATTTATATTTTACAGACGGTGTGTATACTTTTTTCTACGCAGTGGGTCACAGGTTTAATGCAATTAAAAATCCTGTTGAGGAATCTCAACATAGAACTTCCACAATTGCTTTCAAACACATTGAAAATCTTTGTTGGCATAAAACCTACACACAGAATTAGCAGAGTTACCTCACCACAAAACCTCTCTCCATTATGCTAATGTTTCTATCATATGAAAAACACCCTGACGTGAGAAATAGTGACATCTCAGTGAGACAGGACAAAGTAAGGCGAACTGCAGGTCTTTGATCTGGCTGAAAGTGCTCTGCATTCTGATTAGAATTTCTGCTGGGATCCTAGGAGATGAAAGGATTTTTTAAAGTCTGACAGTTAACGGAGTGGGGGGAGGTATTCAGAAGAGAACAAAAAGAGGAGCACTGAAAGCAGATGACGTCATGCCTCACAACGGCCTTTACCATCTTACTGACATGTTCCACAATGTAGCGTAGCAGTTTCCACACAGCTATTCTTGAGAGCTCAAGATCCTCTGTGGAGACAGTATGGCTGGAGATCCACTGCTTTAAAAGGATGGAAAGTTGAAACAGGTCTAAATATAATACATATATTGTATTTTGGGACCCTAAATGCATTATGGTAATGCTCCAGAATACTACTTTTTGAAACTACGTTCTGCCTGACACACTACAAGGAAAGTCTCCAGTCTACAAAGCTTACAATACAAGTTCTGGAACTCCTATCTTCAGGAAAACCCTACACAGTGAGCATGGAAATGCCATTTACTTCCCTCTGGTTCTTCTCACAGGCACAGTTTGGCCTTTCGTACCAGGAACTTCTTCCAACCTTGTAGGGGCCTTGGAACTGACTATCCTTCACTGCAGGTTGCCAGAGGCACCCAACATTGAGGGGAGACATCAAAGTCTCCCCCTTATACTCTACAAGCAGTTAAGGGGAAAAAAACAAGACTCTTGAGAGCATTCTACTTATTTATGTTCAAGCAAATGCACATACAGCCAACTTACCAGGCCACATACATGCCATTTGCTCACAATGGATTTGTATACCTTAGAAGATATAAAAAAGCTTTTTGCTGATACTGCCTTTCTCTTTTTTAGAAGCTCACTCTCCTTACATAAGTACAAAAATTGTGCTTTGAACTGTTTCTCATGAAGCCAGAAAAAGAGATTTCTTGTCAAGGCTTTTCTGTTTCTTAACTCTCCCTCTCTACCACCTCCTTTATGTCTCATGGTGTGGCCACTTTTGCAAGGACTTTTTCTGTGTCAAACATCCTCCCAGCTGCAAAGAGGTATCTTTATAAACATGTCCATTTGAACTCCAGCCTATGTGCAAAATGTAAAGAACAATAAAAGGGGCCTTGCGGATACCACCCACATCTCCTATTTTCCTGAAGCTAGCACGCTTATTTTCATTTGAAAGGGAAGCTGATGTTATAATTGGGATTTTTACATTTTCACATGAATCACAGATCTCTCTACACTGTTTCACTACCTGCATATAAATGCATTTTAAGGATAGTTTCACGGATCATGCTGGAATGGTCTCCTGGAAAACTGATGCTAACATCACCAAGACATTTTGCAACACCAAAACAAAGCAGCATTACAGGGACAAACACAAGAAAAATTCCAACCAAAGCATGTCTCACAAGCCATTTGACACATCATTACCTCTCTATTCTCTCCACTACTAAAATCTGTATCAATTACAAATGATCATATTTGATGTGTGCATAACTATACTCTCATCAGCTGCAGGAGAATTATTTCCTAGAGAAACAGTAAATAACTGTAATTATTTCTGAACTGCAAATCTCTCCTTTAGAATGTGTTTTTAAGGATAAAACCCCTGTATTTTAAACTGATGCACTAACCAGGTACAGATGAAGAGTGGGGAGGATATTTACATGTTAAAGATTCCCATTCTATTCTCTCTCTCCTAGTATGGCACATTTTCTATGCTTCTAATTTTTTGTCACTCTCTCTGAACTTTTTGTTTTCAAGAAGAAAGAACGTGTAAGATACATTACACATGAACATCTCACTCAGACTATCTGGATTTTATCTGTACCATTTTGAGAGTCAGCAACTAAACTACCACACTTTCCTCTTGGTGTCAGGGCATTCAAAGATCTCTTGGCATCCCTCACCCTACAGGGCCTGACTCCATCAGACAGAACTTAAGGCTGTGTGGCACAATGTATATTACAATCTTCAAGAAAGTTAGCAAAAGGTACTAATAGTACATCTGTAAAACAAAAACGAGGGCTTGCCTTAAACTGGCTTTACTTTCTCCTTGCTTTCATCTCACCTGTTGCAGGATGGAAAACTGATTTCTGACCACAGATTCTGACAGGACTAATGAAATCTTGATCAGAAAGAATGAAAGCTCCACTAACCTCTTCTCTGTGAGAGATTCTTCTGCTCAATCCTTTTATTTTTTCATTTCAGGATATTGCTAGTATTACTAAACTGGGTTTCTCTTGTTTCCATCTTCAAGCTCTGAGGTTCAGATACTGCCCCAGTAGTACCAGAGAATCACAGAGATTTTAAGTCTAATGCAGTCATGCACTTACAACTATGCATTTACTTAGAACAGCCATCCAGTAAACTTATTCATTAAAATAACAGTCATTATTATTTACAAATAACAACCTGACATTATTTGTAAATATGCTCTCTCATGCACTTTAACAGGATGAGTTACTTTTTCTCTGTCAGGAAACCTAACTCTCAAAATGTGTGTGCAACCATCCGTAAAAGAACTAATTTCTTTTAGTGATCAGCAAGAATTACTGCCCTCTTAAAGTCAATATTGAGATGTATTGACCTGAAGCAAGCAAGCATTCAACCTGACACTAGTAGAAAAGGTACCCAACACTCTTCACTCAACACAAAACAGTTGCAGAAAACCCTAACAACCAATGCGTAAGGTGAACTACACAGCTTATCTGGGGAATGTAAAGTACTAAGGGAATAAAACCCAAAACTATACTCCATTTAGCCTTGCTGACTTGATCATTACCACAGCGTGCCCATTCTCATTTCTGTTCATTCTAAGGAAACAAGCTTCCTTGAGTCCTACACTTACACATGCAAATATGCATATAGCCAATTTAGTTAAATTATGACTCAGAGAACAAAAAAGTATCAGAAGAAAAAACTGTAAACAAACATAATTCCTTATAATTTCAGCATCTCTAATGTAAAACATAGCTGGAGGTTGTATTAGCTGTTCAGTGGCTCAGACTAACATGTTTGACAGGAGTCAATGCCAGAAGTCCAAAACGAAGGTAGCCATAACAAAGGAGAAGTTACCAAGAAGGCCCTTAGCTGTGAGATATAAGACAAACAGATGCACATATTTTGCAAAGAGAAATCAAAGCCAGTAAGCTGGAAAGTGTCAGAGTCTTAAAAGGGCAAGACTTCATGGTATTTACTTGTATGTCTCAAAGTTCATGTTGGGGGGAAAAGATGCTTACTTGTAAAGGTAGTACTCGGCTTGATCCACTTCCTCTCGTGAAGAAACGTTGTCAACAAACTGATTAAAAATAAGAAATAAAAGCTTCAGAGTGAGCACTCACAAAGCATATCAGAAGAAAATGCCACTTCAATAAACAAAATACATTTGTTTGGCATATTTAGGTGTCTGACAGTACTGGAGGTCTTCAAGTCTTTGCTTGCTCCTAACTCAAGTTTCTTCTAGACTGCTAAAAGTCAAGTCTTTTTAAACAGAGACAACTCCCCTCCTCACCTCTAAGAAACATTATGCACCTTGAAAACATGGAGACAATCTGGGTGAGGAATTGGCTAGATGGTCACATCCAGAGTGTAGTGGTCAATGTCCAGATGGAGGTTGGTGATGAGTGGCATCCTGCAGCGGTCTGTAGTGGGACCGCTATTGTTTAATATCTTCATCAATGACATAGACAGTGGGATCAAGTGCACCCTCAGCAAGTTTGCAGATGACACCAAGCTGAGTGGTGCGGTCGACACGCCAGAGGGATGGGATGCCATCCAGAGGGACCTGGACAAGCTCGAGAAGTGGGCCCGTGTGAACCTCACGAGGTTTAACAAGGCCAAGTGCAAGGTCCTGCACCTGGGTTGGGGCAACCCCCGCTATGAACACAGGCTGGGGGGTGAAGGGATTGAGAGCCACCCTGCCAAGAAGGACTTGGCGGTACTGGTGGATGAAAAGCTGGGCGTGAGCCAGCAATGGGCGCTCGCAGCCCAGAAGGCCAACCGTGTCCTGGGCTGCATCCAAAGAAGCGTGGCCAGCAGGGAGAGGGAGGGGATTCTGCCCCTCTCCTCTGCTCTGGGGAGACCCCACCTGCAGTACTGCGTCCAGCTCTGGAGCCCTCAGCATAAGACACGGACCTGTTGGAGCGGGTCCAGAGGAGGGCCACGAAAATGATCAGGGGGATGGAACACCTCTCCTGTGAAGAAAGGCTGAGAGAGTTGGGGTTGTTCAGCCCAAAGAAGAGAAGGCTTTGGGGAGACCTTATTGCAGCCTATCAGTACTTAAAGGGGGCTTATAAAAAAGATGGTGGCAAACTTTTTAGCAGGGCCTGTTGCGACAGGACAAGGGTGGGGGGGTGGCTTTAAACTAAAGGGGGGTAGATTTAGACTTGATATAAGGAAGAAATGTTTTATGCTGCGGGTGGAAAAACACTGGCACAGGTTGTCCGGAGATGTGGTGGATGCCCCATCCCTGGAAACATTCAAGGTCAGGTTGGACAGGGCTCTGAGCAACCTGATCTAGTTGAAGATGTCCCTTGCCCATGGCAGGGGGGTTGGACTAGATGACCTTTAGAGGTCCCTTCCAACCCAAAGTATTCTATGATTCTGTGATCTGAGAATTATGTCCATATAGCTCAGTACCCCGTATTTTTGCTGCTCCTCTCAATTTTTTGCTCTTTAATCACATCCTTTAGTTTGAGAATACATTCAGTTCCTTACTTCCCCCCCCCCAATTTTGAGAGAATCTCGACATGCCTTACTTCTCTTTCTAAAAAGTACTCTTTTCCCTAACGTTTGCCTGTTGTGCCTATTCATACTATAAATTCTGAAGGACAGGGGCAACAGCATTTTGTATTTCACCACACATAAAAGTAAGAAAAAAATCACCCCCCGTGCTGTAAAGCACAATTTTCCTCTCATTTAAAACCTTGTCTACTCCAGGCAATCTTCCAAAATTCCCAGTGCTATCAACTATTTAAACAAAAGCCAAGTTTTAAAACAGACTTTGTCTTACAGTAACAGTGAATCCTGTTTGCCTGTAGGTTTTACTAACATAAGCATAAAGATGCTGGAACACTCCAGAATCTTCCCAAAATAATACCTTTAGCTCAGAATATATAAACAACATGTTCTCAAGGTCACTACTTCTCTTTATCCTAAGCATAAGCTAAAAATAATAGTTTCAGCTGACTGGTACTTGCTCCAGTTTCTTAACTCTCCTTGCATACTGTATACATGTAGGTCTCATCTTTTCAGTGTGCATGCCTGTGTGCTTTATTCACGTTTTAGAAAACAAGAATCTGATGTGAGCTCCAGGTATTAGAAAGTGAGGCTGTTTGACAGTCTGGAAGTGCCACTTCTCCAGGGAAGAGGTCAGCCCAAAGCAGGAACATGAAGGAAAGGAATAAAGCTGATTAAGTAATAAAGGGAGAGGAACACCCATTCCCCCCATGGATGCTGTCTCAGAAGCAATGATCAAGAATGCTTGATCTGTATAAATGCTTGATCTTGTAACTGTACAAAACGTTCTGTGACTCCTCAGTTAGTGGTGCCAATGATCCTAATTAGTGGTATTACTGAGGTACCAGCGTGGTGACTCAGCTTTTTTGGATAACTTTGAGGATTGAAATTAGGTTGTTGTTTCTTTTTTTAAAAACAAGTGACATGTTTATTCTCCTTCTTCAGTACAAACACTCACTTACACAGGGAACTTAAAAGCACATCTCACATCTCTGCCTTCACTCCCCCTCCCCAGATTAACCCATCCGGAGGATGGAACTGGTTACTAATTCCAGTAAAAATAACGGCTTCACTCATCCCAGCCAGCATTTGTCCTGCCTCAGCCTCCTGAGGCAAGGAAAGAAAACTGTAGAGGCAAAATGTATCCAACTCTGCCTCACTCTGAAAGGAGCTTGGAAGTGGAGGAAGATGCACGCAGACAGGCAGTGTGCTAATTCATTGCATTTCCTAAGCAGCCTGCGTTCTTATAACGTGCCTGAGGGGGTGTTAAACCTCTCACTAAGACAGAAACCACAGGAAGGCTGGGAACATATATAAGGGAAATACATAGTCCAGTAACAGTGAGGCCCAATTTTACTGAGGAAAAAACCTGTTTCTGTTTTGAAGACCCTACAGTCCAAGTGTAACTAATGAGTACAAAGTAACACTAAAACAGCTTTGCACAGCAACTGTTAACAGTATAACAACACATTTACGATCCCAAAACTCTCAGCAGAGACGGTATCATTTATCCCCTCTCAGCTCACTTGATTTCATAAGCATTCCACTGTCATTTCCATGACTTTATGATTGGGATTTATTTCCTTACCCGGGCTATTGTCAAAGAGCTGACAGGCAGCTTTCTTTCATAGGTTCTGTCCATTAAGTGGGCTAAGTCAGCTGGAGGAAACAGAAAAAGAGTATGTTTAATCAACTGGCATTACAGGAAAATCTGCAGAGCAATCATACAACCTAGCATAGAACCTCTGTCCATGAAATAAAATTCTGGTCTCTTGTTAACATCTCATTTTGAAGTTGTATGAAAACAATACTTTCAATTATTGTTAAACACTTTAACAGAAAATAATACATGGAAAGGTTCTCAACATGATGATTTTAACTTATTAGAAAGAAGGGGGCGGGGGGAAGCAAACTACCCTATAATGTGTTGGATGAAATCAGTGTAACTAATATAACTCATCTAAAAAAACTGAGCAGATGTCCTTAAAATTCACACTTGCTTTCAAGCTTAGCATATGCTGGACATTGCTTTTGGCATTGGTTTGTACTTTATTTTACGGTAAAACAATGAGACACAGAAACAAGCAGTATCATACTGATAAACCCTACAGTCACAAACAGCAACCCAAAGAAAGCCTGTCAGTCAAACTGGGCACTGTGCCAGTATGTTACTAACTTTATAGCATTCTGCTCCAGCAGTTGTATAACAATATTAATTTGACCATACAGGAACTTTAAGCTTCTGACTGTTGAACAGGAGCCAATCATTACATTTAATGAATTTAATTGGAAGTTAAATTAATTTAATTTGGAGTTTTAGTTTTGTACTCTTCCTGGAAAATAATGACTCAGGAAGACTAAGCTGTTTATTGTATGACTCAGGAAGACTAAGCTGTTTATTGTATGCTTAGTGTCAGCTGTTTGATTCTTAGCCGAGACATGAACTGCTGATATCCAATCTATAAAATTTAGAGACTTCAATCATACTCCTTCTTTCCATTCTCTAGCATCTTCCAGGACCAGGAATCCAACATATTCTTTCTGCATCATTAGCACCTTGCTTCATCCTTTGCACCCCAAGAGTACAACTGTTACTAAACCAGCCTCTCCTTCGACACCTCTTGATTAGTCCCATTGGCCATCCTTCCAAGAGCTGATGGGTTGGCTCATTTTATAATTCATTTTCCAAAAAGGTCATCCAACCTCCACACCTGTCAGCGAAATGTGAGGTGAACACAACTTGCAGCACGACATCAGAATTGACTAAGCCTTCTACTCTGGCAAGTTTGTCAGGGACAGGAAGCAGCATTGCACCAGTAACATGCGGTGTCTCTGAGGGATGCAGTCCATGTATGTTCTGTCCACAAAACAATTGGTATCACTATTAATCATTTTAAAAACACACCTGTACCGCCACTGAATACCGAGGGGTATACAGTTCTAACAATACGAATGGCATTCAATGGTACTCTGACCTTACAGGTACTCTCCCAAATTGTAATGCATGTACAAAGAGTTTTGCTGCAGTAAAATGACAGAGCCTTGATTTGGAATAAAATGGTTGACTCTTAGTCTGGACACTGCTGTCTGCCACATAGCAGTATTTTGTGTTTACATAACTCCTTCCTTCCTGAGGCACTTTAGGGTGCTCTTCAAATCACAAAAAGAGCATTTATCTCTGGCTGAGGGAAGGCAAGCATTTCATGACCATGAAAGCAAAGGGAAATCTGGGCAAAGTTACTGAGGCAAATACCAGCTCCTACGAAATACAACACAGGATGCAGAGCTCATGGGGGCCACCAAGGCCATGCTGTACCAGATAGCCACTAGAACCGCAGATCAACTTTTTTCGTGGTAAATAAATTTCCATGGGAATATCCTTACAAGAACTGTCGGTATTTGACTCTGTATTACCTGTCTCTCCAACACTCACAAAGGTCATGATGGAGCACGTAGGTAAAGACTTTGGGGGCATTCCCAGTAGTGCTAGAAGTTGGATAGAATGGATGCTGCGGCCAAGTCAACTTGTGAGGAACTAAGAACTGGCTAGATCCTTGCCTAAACATACTAAGCCAACTGTCATCCAGCATTCTTCATCTGCATTTCAACATAGCTGGAAAAAAGTATTCACTCTGAAATCTGTTATGTTTGATGACGTAGCAACATGGAGCTGAGAAAGACAACTGCACAGGTTGGCAGTTCATTTATCTATTCCAGAACTATTTTTGTTACGCATCACCCTCTGAAAACTGGAAGTTGATACCTAAGACCATTTTGGGCCATACTCAAGCCCTGAGCTTGGCACTTCTTTTGTCTAGGTGCTCATGAAGATGAAGAGCCCATTTCAGGGAACTCTGAGTGCTTAAGTAGAATATAAACCAAATGAATACAATGCTATAAGCGCAAGATCCCAAGACTGTTAGCCATTTATACACAATCTTCCTCTGGGAGAGTTCACACACAGATTTTTAATGATTGACCTTTTATGCTGTCTACAACGCTGGAACTCTCCATCAGAACTTTAGCATGGAAAGCAACATGAAGCACTTATCTATCAGCTCCAGTATAAGAGTCACAATAAAATGAAAGCTGATTAAACTTTCAAGAATAGAAGACAAATCAAGTTAATGGGAAATTTAGCTTTGTTTCCAGACAAATTGCCATTTCTTCTGTAGTTTCTAGATATGCATAATCTGCAGTAATTCTTTCCTGGTTTGTTTTCTCTGAAAAGCACCTAAAACCAGCCTTTTTTTCTCATATTCATGATTTGAAATAATTCAGCTACCTTTTGTAAGCCAAGTTTGCTCCATAAGTTGCTATTCAATAACAAAGATTAAAGCTTCTTCTTAGTTAAAAACAACCTGATAGAAGTACTAGAATGCAAGAATGTGAATGCCCAAGTCTCCTAGCACTGTTGGTAGTAAAACTTGAGCGCTAAACATTTATTTAGTATAAACCAAATAAATGTTTTAATGGCCAAAGCAAAATTCTTTGTACATTCTAACAGAAATATGTCGCAAGTGCTTTTATCTGACAGTCATTACCAAAGAGTGGAGAAAATGTCCTGGTTTCAGCTGGGATGTAGTTAATTTTTTTCCTAGTAGCTGGTACAGTGCTGTGTTTTGGATTTAGTATGAGAATAAAGTTGATCACACACTGATGTTTTACTTGTTGCTAAGTAGTGCTTACACTTAGTCAAGGCCTTTTCAGCTTCCCATGCACTACTGACTGAGAAGGCTGGAGGTGCACAAGAAGCTGGGAGGGGGCACAGCCAGGACAGCTGACCCCAACTGGCCAAAGGGATATTCCATACCATGTGACGTCATGCTCGGTATATAAACTGGGGGAAAGCTGGACGGGGGGGCTGCTGCTTGGGGACTGGCTGGGCATTGGTCGGCAGGTGGTGAGCAATTGCATCGTGCATCACTTGCTTTATATACTCTTTTATTATTATTATTGTTACTACCACTATTACTATTTTACTTTATTTTATTTCAATTATTAAACTGTTCTTATCATAACCCACGAGTTTTCTCACTGTTACTCTTCTGATTCTCTCCCCCATCCCACCGGGGCGGGGAGGGGAGTGAGCGAGTGGCTGTGTGGTGCTCAGCTGCCAGCTGAGGTTAAACCACAACACTAGTATATATAATCTCTCATACATGCTGCCTAACAATACATTACTACAAGATGAACTTTTACAAAACTTTAACTTCTCTAAAAACATATTTCTGCATATTGCAGAATCTCCCAGATTTAAACAAACTAACAAAACAAACCATAAGCCTGAGCTGAGGTCATTTAACTTCTGGACATGACTTCACAGCTGTCTCTAGAATATTGGTATCTGAGATTTCATGTCCACTTTTATTTTCATTTGTTCATAGAAACTCAATGTCTTGCTGCCTGCAACAGGGTGATTCAGGACAATGACTGGGAAAATACTGACCCTCACCTTCCAAGTCAGTGGTTATGACATCTAATACCAGTTTGGTGACCTAGGAAATCAACACAGTCTCAGTTTGATTCGCAATGTGTACCTATCCACAGCATGTAGCCACATCAACAAGTGGCACATTTGGCCACCATGTAAGGTCACCACCCTCTTATTCTTAGAAGTGGTCCATCCAGGACAGGGTTGAAAGCCAGTGAGGGGGCAGCAACGGGAAAGCAGATACAACTGTGATGCAAAGTTTATCTGTCCTGGGAATGATGGGCGGAGCTAATACCTTAACTCACTAACGTTTCATTTCCTATATAAAGAAAGCCTTGATTTATTTTAAAGATCCAATTAAAATATAAAGGAAGGCTGAGGCAAGTACTTTGGCTTACAAATTCATATGTTTCACATTTCTCAGTCTTTCCACATCCCTAGCAGCTTCTGGAAAGAACTACAGCTTTGTACTGAAGAAGGCTTTGAATGGAAATTATTCAAGTCTGTAAAGGCAGCACTGCCACCTGGTGTTGCAGATGAGCCATTTTGGGTACCATGAGTCTTTCTAACAGAAAAAGACATTTCCTATCTACCTTGGATTCTGCCATCCCCTGGGATTCTGGTAATTGCTATTCTTCTCATCAAGATGCTTACTGTCACTTAATTTTACCAGCTGAAACATTGGAGAATGTAAGACCAGCCATGCCTCCCATTTCCTTGATATCTCATTTTTAATAAGTGGAGTCCAAATTACTTCTAGACAGGTACCTTCCTACCAGCAAGCAGTTTGTAAATTCCAAATTAACACATTTTCAATTCCTACCTTTTTGAACAAATGTGCTTCTGTACACAAAACACAGTCTTGTTCTTTCCCACGCTTTTTTCAGTACTGAAGTTTGCTAAACTCATTCATGCTTGGAATGCTAAACTGAGACTATGGAGAAGAAAATAAAGCATATCTTATACAGACACAGTAAATGAGTTTTGAGTCTGGGATGGCACCACATCGCTGCAGCAGAGAAACAGAACTGACTTTAAACCAAAAATTCTTCTTTTTCCTTTAAATGTATTCTCACAACATAGTTTTGCAGAATAACAGTTCTGAAACAGTGCTTGAAATACACAAATAAAAGAGCTCCTCAACACAAGGAATTCACTCTAGCTACAATCACCAGTTACAACACGTAAGATTATATGTGCAACCATACAACTGACAGTTACAGAGCAGACATCTGCAAGGCTGTCTCCTCTTTGAAAATGCTAATACAGCTGACATCGTGTTAACTTGTTTTCTCTTTTCTGTGAACACAAAATGAAAATGCAAAGCAGTTCTTTGAAAAGCACGGAACAGACATCTGCTTTGGATCAAGACTATCGGCAGAGCAGCAGCCAGAACTGTGCTTGCCAAACAGTCACAAAAGGTCTTGCCAGGCCTGGAGAAAGCCAAACATGGACTGTACCAGCACTTGCACAACGATGTTTTCTTCTACAGTGCATTTCTACTGCCTATGACGTTTGTCAAAATAAGAACCCTTTTTCAGCTGGAGGTGACTGGTTCAAATACATCCCAGGGCACTAGTCTGTGGCTCCAGCCCAAAAAAACACTGCATGAGCAGTCCTATTGACAGTAAAGGGCTGCAAGGTATTAACAATCTCTGCAGAATCCAAGCTCGTCATGAGCACCCACCAGCTGTTTCTGGCCCACATGCAGTACAACATGTTGACAATATCAACCTAGCCGTTTATAGGCAAATAACAGAAACAAATTAGTGTATAAAAAACATTACTCTGATCATTTTGTCTGTCTTCCTGCGTGACAAAAGCCCTTGAATTTCACCTGTTGATTCTTCTTTCAGCCTCAGAATCTGTGTTACAATTAACAAACACAGTTCAGGGGCCCAGGAATGAAAAATGGAAGACAAAGATTATGCATTAAGGGGTCTCCAAAACATCCATGGTACAAAATAATGCATACGTACCTTTAGCATGGAAAAACGTTTTGCATGATGCTTTCTATTTAACATAGTCACCAAAAAGATGGTGGAATGTCATTTCAAATGTAAACTAGCCAAAAAATTTAGCTATGAAATTTGCATGAAAGATCTCAGTACCATATGCAGATACAGTTTCATATACAACTTCTCAGAAATAAAATGTTTAGTTTCATTTTTCCTCAAAAGAAAAACCTAAAATTTCAACAAAAAATGTAACTCGCTCCTGCAAAAATCTGAGGAAAACATTCTTTCAAAAAAATGTTTTTAAACAGGAATGCTCTGTAATACTTATAGGTCTTCTTTCACACTGCATTACAATTAAAACAATGTCAATGTAGAAGACACTTGGAGATAGTCTTAACTGTCAGACACAAAACTATGACATTCATAAAAGCTTTGAATTTTGTGAACGAAAAAAATCAGCTTGTAGAAACCAAACGTTAATCAAATGGCCAAATTCTAACTTGTTTCTACATTATAGCTTTGAATATATATGACAGATTTTTAACATGCTGAGCAGATTTTGACATAGAACCTCAGAAGAATTTTGTTCCACACATTTTTTTATTTTGAAGTATTTATAGATGATGAGCTAGTCTAAAATGAGTACAGGTTGCAATTAATTAGTCAAAGTGGAGAAAAAGAAACAAACTCTTCTCACCCAGGCTATGCTCCTCTTTTTGTCTCTTTTCCCATTTTGAGCTGTCCACATAAGCCACAGAAAGAAGAGATCTTCTACCTAAGGAGGAAAGAAATCACTATGTAAGCCAGGTTGCTTTAGACATCTCTAAACAAACTAACACTTTATTAGGTATTACCTTTTTCTGTCACATTTACTGAGTTGGATGCATTAAACTGTCTTTATGACACAGCTGTCAGCAGCAGCTACCTTAACAGTTCAGATTCCTTGTATGTGGATGAGCCATTACCTCATCATTTTTAAAACAGAAAGGCTTTCTTTTTTCAGCATGAAACAAATCTTCCCAAACCTGAACTCTGTATTTAAGAAAATGATAAATTTTTAAAGGTAGACAAAACCCCAAACAACAATATAGGATAGCTTCTTTGTGCACACAGACCTTTTTCATCAAATGCTAGCAATTAGCTAAATGTAGGCATAAAAGCATAAGCAAAAAAGATGAATATGCACAACAAGGCTTTTCTGTTGTTGTTGGATGGGTGTTTTTTCCACCTGTAAAGATTTGCCTTACTGGAAATGAAAGGTAGATGCTCATCTGTAAATACTCCATTTTTTATCATCTCCTTTTTTTGCATCTCCTGTGAAGTGCAGAGTTCACTCGAATGTTTTTGAAAGTTTTTTCCAAATACTCTTTGTACCACCTTTGAAATCTTCTCAAGACACTGTTCTAGCTTTTGAAACAATGGAAAATGCTTCGGTTCGAAGAACAAACCATGTTTGTGCATCACTCACAGATGATGCAGCCTTGAAGATGCATGAGGAACACCTGGATAAAGTTTGTTGAAGGAAGATATAGAAATACATGCAGAACGTTGCAGAAATTAATGTTAAGAAACATGAAATATTTTAAAAATAGACATTACTATGCTACACAGAATCCTTAGCAACTACCTTAAAGCCTTCATCTGAAAATCTATCTGCTACCGCTAAAAGTTTCTTATTCTTGGGTGTGAAACAATTTTTCTCCTTACCATCCTTCTGATATGCAATTATACACACACGTGCAGCTCTGAACATCTTTGCAAATTTTTGTCAAAGACCTGGTACACAGAATTCCACAGTCAGAATATGAGAATACGTACAATGCTTTACCAAACAGTTAGAAAATAAGAAAAAGAGGTCTTTTTCTTTGGTTGGTGGGGTTTCTTTTAAACTTATTTTTCATTATGTTGATAGAAGAGGCACACAAAAGATCCGGGTGGTTTGGGGTTTTTTTTAGGATAATCTTCTGCATGCTCATTCACAGCTAAGGATGCCACTAGCAAGCATGAGGGTTTAAAGACCTGTCTTCTATAGCACAAGCAACTGTCTGTATGACAGAGTTTTGCTCAGGTAAGCTGGAGGTCAGGTTTGAGCTCTTCATGATGGTTCACTGCTGAGCGGCTCCCGTACCAGAGGAAAGGGCGACATTTTTGAGACATGGGCATCTAGCTACCAGGAAGCAGCACAGAGAAATTTCTGCTCGGGGAAGCTGAAAAGGCACAATAAAGTTACTCATCATCACCACACTTCAAGTAAACATTACTGAGTTCAGTTCTTCCCAAAGGTCAGGATTTTTGGAATGGCAGCTTTTCACAAACATCAGTCTTTTTTGTGCTTCTGTCACCCTAGTTACCAGGTTTCACTGAACACTTACTACCGCGCGTTTGGCGGCCCCCGTACAACTCCGTGTGGCTTCCTGTGACCCAAAAAGGCAGGTCCTAAGATATCAAGCTATGAAATCGGCTGTGTGGAGTATTTATAAAAAACAGATTAAGAATACTCTCCCGCACCGCATGCTAGTGATACGCCGTTCTCAGAGCTGTCTCCAATTTTATATATATAGATGTACAAACGCGAAGAGAAAGTCCCCGGGCAGCACACCCGTCCCTGCTCAAGC
>NW_008825104.1:2161605-2161994 GCF_000699105.1 Pygoscelis adeliae
GAGTAGCTTCGCTCTCTTTACCCCGCTCTGTGTGCTGGCGTAGTAGGAGCCACAAAAAAAAAACCAAAAAAAACAAACCAACATGCAGCTTCATAAACGTGTATTCTGGGAGGACAACAATGTTATCCAGACCCTGGGCTGCGCCTGCTGGTTGTCACCGCTACCACCACTGTGCCTGGGCTTCAGAGGCCTTTCGAAGGTGCTCCCTCACCCAGAGAACAAAACGGGGGCACGTGGAAAGGAGGTGTATGGCAGAGGGCTCCCCAGTGTAGTCCCTGTCTGGGCTCCCAGCCTGCTGTGCCAACATTGGTGGAGGTTTCGCTCAGTTTACAGCTCTGTTAGACCCCTCAGAGACATAACGATCCCCCCTGCATGGTGGTCTGCACACC
>NW_008825104.1:2162023-2171917 GCF_000699105.1 Pygoscelis adeliae
CCTTTTAGAAGGTTGTGGCATGTCTGAGGTAAAGCAGGTTGGTTGGTTAAGTTCTCCGGGATGGCCTGCACCACCTGTGTGTGCCAGCCATCATATCGAGCTCCCTCTTTTTTCCTCAGAGGCCCTCTTATTTGGTTTTGCACTCGTTTGTTTCTATAACACTGTAAGGTATGAATTTAAGGAAGCGGTAGAATTCAGCAAATTGAATTCACAAAGGGTAAAATTCTGCTGCCCCAAGCTCTCTGCTGACACCGCCTGTGACCACTGAGTATCCATGCAGTGTGGTGCGCCTGTCCCACCCCAGGCACCAGCATGATTCCTGCATCAGCGCTGGAGAGGCCCAGGACAGGGATGGTCTTTTGGTGTTAGACCAGCTGAGAAGGTCTGTGGGAAGTAAACGGCATGAGGAGGACTGTGGGAAGTAAATGGCAGGGTAATCCAGGCCAATTTCATGCTGGATAAAGTGTATTTATTTACCCACTGGAACTGTTTCCATTAAATTTAATGGCTAAAGGTGCCATTTAATGGATTTTTTCTTTCAGATTTTATGAAGTGTGTCATTAGTATGCTTTGCTTGCATAGAAAACAAGTGTTTTTATTTGCATGGCCTGTTACATTTTGCTAGGGAAATGCAGACAGAGAATAAATAACCTAACTCAGGTCAATACTTGCTCTTGTCCCTTCATGATTAGAATAACTTTTTTAAGAAGCCAAAAACTTAAAAGATTAGATTGTGACAACGTAAACTGTTACAGTGACTTTCTGTTACAAAATCATTGGTTGCAAATAAAATCTACTGGAGAGCTGGTTTTGTGACAGCAAAAACTTCACAAATAGCATTTGCATGACACTTTTGTTAAAGGAGCTTGCAACACAGTACGGTTGCGGTTAGCACCCAAAGTTAATTTTGAGATTCTAGACTCAGTGACTGTCTTATGTCTGATGTCTGTACTGCACCAGAACTTGACTAGGTCTCCTGAATGTTACTACAATCTAAACAATAAGCTTTGTGTTTTTTCTTTTTCGTCTTTGTACTGCATTTGGAGCTTCTAGAACGATGCATTCTACAATAACGGGGACAACACATGAGGAAAGGAAGCTGTGCCACTAGCAAATTGTGGTGAACAAAGAGATGACAAGACAAATCATTATAAAAGCATGAAAGGGGAGGAAGATCTTATTCTTGTGCAGAATCCTCTTGTATCTTGGCGATGTGGAGAGGAATGGTGTCTCTAGTTCTTTTGTACATCCAATAAATATGTACTTCTTTATCCTTGTACACATTAACTGTGGAAAGCTGTGACATAGCGCTCGGGTTCTTTTGTCAGTGATGTGAACAACTGCAATTTTTGCAGTCTTTTTTTAGTGTCATGCTGCCAGTGGTCTGGCGTCACATGATAATTAACAACAGTAACTCATAAATGCAAAGTTCAGTAGTATTAAAACAGTGTGATGTAAAACTCAACCTTCCTCTTTTTTTCTTATGGTAGGGAAGCGGTATCTGCTAACAGAAGATGATATAAAGTTACAAGAATTTCAGCAGATGAAAGTGGCAATTAGAAATGAAGTTCATGGCAATAAAGGTATTAGTATTTATTTCATAATCACCGTTCTCAATTTTAGTGTGGGTCCTAGGAAACAAGACAGTCAAAGTCATTAATATGACACCAATTGACTGCATTTAAAGCAACAACTTATGTCTTCCTCTTGCAAATTTTCTGTAGCTAGAATTATTGGAAGTTCTAAGGCTTCGTAGAATGAAACAGTATTAGTTAAGGCTGTGTTGGGAAATGTGGAGAAGCTTTCAAGTATGCAAGATATTCACATAAGACCTGAAATGTTTGTGTCCTTGCTTTTGCAAGTCCATCAAGTAGTCTAATAGAAAATATTGTTTCAGTCTACAAAACTTATTTCAAATATATCATCAGCAGAGAAAGTTAATACAAAGCCTAACAGCTACTTAACTATCCAGAGAAGGCCTATGCCAGTAATTCTCTTCTAACTCGCTCTGTAAATTTAGTTAGCTTATTCTTTTAGATTTTTTTCCTTTTACCTAATGTAAGTTCTCAGTTGTACACCCAATTCCAGATGATGTATGCATACTCAGAATATGAAAACAAGTTCAGGTTTTCCAAACTAACGAAGGAGCAAGATCGGTGGATTTTTTCTGATGGGGATTTTGTCATGCTCTTTAAAGTGTATACAAATTTCTTTCTTTAAGGAACATAAATATAAACATAAATCTGCCCTTAATATTTAAGAAAGGTTAGGTAAAACTCCATTTCCTGCACCTCTTTAATCATGTGCAGGTGTTCTAGTGATACAAATTGACAATGGTTCCAAAGGATGTAGTTAATTCTAGGTTTTTTGTATGGCAAAGAAGAGACAAATAATCAAATTTAGTTTTATATAAACTAGTCTTCTGGGACAGAGAGGGAGGTAAAGTCAACGTGACAGTTTTTCTATATTAAGTAAAAGTAGAATTTAGATTGGGCAGTGGCAAGTCATAATGTTATTATATTTTGCTGTGATGAGGACGTACTCATATTGGGGATTATTATCCTGTACTTGAGATACATTGAATTTATTGCTATGAGTCAATCACTCTTGCTAAAACAGGTTTGTAGAAGCCAAATATTTGGCTTTACAGGTCACAGTTGACCTTGTTGTTTTGTAGAAATAGTAGCCTCTGAGAACTGATGAAAACAATGTGCTAAGCACCTAGTTGTATGTGTGTATGTGTTCATGGTTTCTGTACTCAGTGTTTAGTCTAATACTTGAAAGATGAAGTAATTAGGGCTAGTAATAAACTTGGTTTAGAAATGGAAAAAGCAGTAATAACTATTCTGTTACACAGAATATATAATAGCTATCATTTATTATAGTTATACTGCAACAATTAACTGTAATAGTTATACTATTAACTACAGCAGTTAAACAATTACCTATAGCAGTTGTAATAATTATTATGTGTTCTTTACAAATACAGTTCAGATCCCAGGTGTTTTTTAAATTTCTGCACACCTTTGAACACATCACAACCATTATTTATGCATACTTACATATATACATTCTTCAGGGTGAATTCAGCTCTGTATCTCAGTCTTGAGTAAGGACTTGTATTTGCATGTAGCAACAGATATGCATCCAGTAGCTGAATGTATTTTTCTCTAGGGTGCTCACTTTGCACCTCTTGTATAGGTTACTAGCTTGGAAACAGCAGTGACCCAGCAACTGCTACAAAAAAGTTCACTTCCCTGCCCAAGTTGGGGGCAGCACCATTAGAGGAATGGGGCTGCCAGGTGGTACATGTGATTTTAATCTTGTGTATGTCTGAATCAGAGCCTTGAGATTACCAGCTGAAGGACTCATCTTTGTGCTTGCTTTGTCATAGGAAAATGTGCTGGATAGAGAAACCTCTTTTTTGGGGGAGAAGAGAAGCAGCTCTAAGTTTATGGCTATGTATAGAAATACATAGATTATGTATGAGACTCTTTGTGTTTGCATCAATTGTGAAAGAATTTAAATCTTCTGTACGAACAGTTTTGAGTATAAGTTCTTATGCTCGTTTGAATGCTGAGTGGGATTGTTTTTGTTTGTTTGCTTGCTTTTTAAAAAAAGAACATAAGGCAGAAAATGTCGCTTACAAAACTTCCTTCCTCTTTGAAATTTTTGTATTACCTGATATATTCCATAACATACACAATGAAATTAAGTTCACATAAGCATCTTGTTGGTTTTCCAAGTCTGACATGACTTCATGGGGACACCTAGGCATGCTTGTCTGTGAGAAGCTTTATGCATTTTTCTTGGTGAGAAAAACAAGCTTTCTGCTTCATTGAATCTCCATGTTTCAGGTACCAAGTATGCAACACAGGTAATGGAATGCTGCTATAATGTGTTTTATTTTCAGATCCGTATTTTAAAAGTATTAAAGAAAAATTAAAGAAAAACGGAATGATTCTCAAAAATGAATTAAAAAATTTATTGCATTTATGTCAGACTTCATCTGATGTGGAACTAGCCAGGAAAGTTATTTACAGGTATTTTTAACAATCCAGGTAACACTTTTCTGTCCTTATCTTTTTGCTTTTATTAAATCATCTCAGGTTATGTCTGCAGTTGAGGGCTTGCCATAATTCAGTGGCTATATGCATAGTTAATCCCTTAAACTAAGGCTGTATTTTCATTTAATTTGGATCTTCCAACCCTTCAGAGACTCTCAGATCAAAGGAGAGTCAAGCTATGGGAGCAAAGTGGTGTCCTACTGTATGCAGAATGAATGGTGAGCCACATAGAAACGTCATCTCTCAGCTGAGAGGTAGTGGTGTGTTCAGTGGCATCTTCCAGCCAAGACACGCCTGGCTATAAACTGGTCTGGTCCCAGCAGTGGCAGGTCAGGAGGTTTTGTGAATGAAAGCCTTCCCAGTAATTCCAGTGTAGGAGCGATAAAGAAAAAAGTGAAACACTTAATTTTTATCTTTTTATTTATTTTTTAGGGTAGGAGAGAAAAAGTTGAGGTATTTTAGCAGATACTGCTGCTAAAATAGACTGCTGCAACTTCCTGTGCTATTGCTCTGTGAATAGAAGGCAAAGTAGCTGGGAATCTTCATGGTGGAAACCCATTCTATTACTAATCTAATGCAGGTTACTTTACTGGAAATAGAAGAGATTGCATATTACTAGTTAATTTATTAGTTTGATCAAAACAGTATTTTTTCCATAAAAATAATCTCCTGTTATCTAAATGTTACTCGCTGGTGCAGATTAGAGAAGTGTGCCTCTCTCACTGCACATACAGATCTTGCTGTCTATTTAAAGCTGTTTTGCCGTGACAAATTCCAAGCCCTGTGTGATTAACTTTTTTTAATCTTTCCAATAGGTACCATGAACAGAATGGAATCTCAGCCTTACATAATTTTAAATTTGGGCCCCTCTTTATGAGGCTATGTTATGAGCTGGACCTTGAAAGACCTGCAGTAGAACTTATCAAAGATCAGGTAATTCCCCTATATATTTTGAAAATATTGTTATTATTAATGTTTCAGTATGAGTAATTAGTATGCTATGCATGAGACTTGCATGAGCTCATAGACTTGAAGTATATGTGTTGCAGTAGCAAGGATGTCTATGACATTAATGTAAGGATGCAGATTGCATGGTTTTTATTTTAAAAATAGCAAACCGGTAATTAAAAGAAAATTAAATGCTAGTTTGACTGATAACTTTATTATTGTACTTCTTTATAATTGCATTATTTGAATAAAAAGTATTAATTAAAAAATAATTCCTCAAATGAACACAGCTGATGCATGTTTTCCTGCATCCTGTGTCACATTAGATCATTCTCATAAATGAACACTTCTGATTTTTTATGTAGTTGTCCTCTGAAATCCCTTGGGTTATTTGCACCAACAGATTTATCATGTTACTCTGTACTTCAGAATCCCACTGAACCCTGTAGAGGTGGTATGATATTCATCAGCTCAGGAACTTGATGATGTTAGTGCTGAAGAAACTTAAGGACTTGTTTTTGAACATCTGTAAAATGCTATGTGTGCTATTATGACAAGATACTAATCGTGCCTGGTGCCTAATAAATTAAAAAGATTCTGTGCAATAATGTTGTGTCTTCAAAAATCTCTGGCGGCCAGTGGAAAGTCATCTCTGTGATGTTAATTTGTTAAGGCATTAGATATGCCTAGCCAGAAATGGGAGGAGTCTTGCTTGGGCTACTATTCTTAAATTAGCCATGTGTAAGAGTATGTGTGGTTTTTGTTTTGGTTTGGGTTTTTTTGATTGAGATCTATGTCACTAAGATGGGTCCTGCAGTACTTGCAGGACTTTGTAACTGATGGATAGTAAGGTACAGTACCACTTTTTCAGACTCTGCTGCAGAAATTTAGACTTAATACCTCTGGCATTTTATTTGGCTATTCCCAACACACAGTGTGATTGAAGTGGAACGTAAAATATACTTGCTCTTTCTTCTGCTACTGTCCTTGTCATCACTCAAGCCCTTGTGCTGATCTGTTCATCATTTGATATTGTGATGAGCAAAGAATTCTTTCAGTTTCGTGGTGGTGGTACTTTGCTGCAAAAGTATTGTTAATCAGCTGCAAGCTGTATTTCTGCTGAGATTTTGGAGTTGCCATTAGTAAGTGACTTCTGCTTGCATTAACTTAGAGGTCACAATCTGTCATTAGAAAAAATGATAGTGGGAATCTCTGGGAAATTTCTGTTTAATTTTAGTGAGCTTTTGACCATACTGAGTCACTGGTATTTTAGAGATTACTTGACATAGGGACAGTCAGGGAACCCAGAGAGTCAAATGTTGAACTTGTGAAGGTGGGGCTTATTCCAGTAGGAAGACGTGCTAAATGCTGTGCACACCAAGAATGCTCACTGTCCTAACTTTCTTTACGCTTGCTCTGTTTGTATGTTTCTTCTCCAGAATTTGCGTGGTTTTTTCTCAGAGAGTACATCGTTCCATATTTTGATGACTATGTTGTTTAAAAAGGGCCATTTTGAAAGTAAGTACTGTGTTAGCTAGGGCAAATGCATTTTGAGGAGGATGCTTCTCACTGTAAGTGTGTGTGTGTATGTAACTATATATTTTTAATGAATATTGCTGATTGGTTTATGGTTTTAGAAGGCCAAACATCATGTAAATCAGTGTAGTTGTGAATGAGCTGCACTGTAGTGTGTAATAAAAATGGAAGGCTGTATTTGTTTCATACTTCCAATGGTATTCTTACTATTCTCAGTTGCACCGAATTGTGATTATCCAGGGGCACTTGTTTCCTAAACCCTCTTCTCTGAAGGCTTAACTTCTCTTTGGTTTGTAATTTCCCACAGATTTTTGTTTTCTCTATTTAAAGTGTGTTTTACGTGGTTTTTGGAACAGTAAGTTCTTCAACAATTTTTTTGGCAGTTCTGCATTTGTGTCAGAGCAGGGAAGAGTATCCTTTTTCCTTTGATAACAAAACCAGACCATAGTCTTCTCTTGGTTTGTCTTACTAGTGTGCCCACACAGAGTGGCTACTGCAATATTTAAGTCAAATGCTTCAGATGAGTTTGGCCCTTTGTAAGGATAAGGGGGAATCATCTGACCTGACAGAAAAGGCTTTCCATGAGAAAATCTTAAATTCGGTATGGAGTAAGCTTTTCAAGCAAATAGCTTTATTTGAAATTTGTTGAACACACAGCGAATGGTCTCTTGATATTTGGCAAATCTAAGTCCAGCGGTTGTCCTGAAAGTTGAGACTGAGCCACTGTAAAAATAACTAGATCAGAGCCTGAATGCAGTCTTGTGGTGTAGTGGAGCATGTGCATTATGGCGGAGCTGTTAGATAGTTTGCCTAAAAGGGTGGAAGCTTTGATCATGTGTTTAAAAGGCTTACTTTCTGGGCAGTTAGAAAGAATTAGAGTGGCTTTGTCAAGTATCTAGAATTTAGTTTTAGATTTGTATGAAAATAATAGAACTCTAAGGCCACATGCTAACGTAGATTGAAAACCTCCTTGCTGGGAAGAAATATTTACATCCAGCTGACTCTAAATTAAACTTTTTGAAATGTATTAATTTTTTAAAAAATAACATTTCAGTTTACATTTGTATTTTGAAATAGACTGAGCTCATAACACATGGAAATTTTTTTTTTCCAGTTACTAAATGTACAGGCTTAAATTTGTGAAGTGAGTAACACTAATGTATATTTGATAGGTGCTTTGGAAGTTCTGGTAGAAATGAAAAAACAAGGTATACCTTTCAATAAAGAAACCTATCTACTTGCATTTGCAATATGCTACAAACTGGTAAGTATCTTCAATTTACATGATGAAAAAGTATCTGAAATGCCTTCTCTATGTCCTCCTTTTTTTTTTATTTTAAAATTTCCATATGTTCCCAGTCATGATTTCTTATCTGGTGCAAATATTTTAGATATATTTAAGTCCTAAATTGCTTCATTGTGCGTGATATGGTGCACATATATAGCTTCCCATACAAACTGATGTCACAAAGCAAATCTCTAAAAAAATTACGTGGACATAAGCACTAAGGAACAAATTCGATATCAGCCTTTGATTAGCTGATACTGTTCTTTCTCTGGGATCTGTGCATATACTCTGTGCTTGAGCCTCAATATTGGTTTTATAGTCTGGCTTCCTTAAGAGACAAGGCATATATATGATATGTTCTGTTTGTCAGGCATCTCCCATCCATTTCTCCCTTCCCCCTCCAAGTAACCTTGAACCATTTCTGTAATTGCACGCAAATTTGACAAGGATTAGAGTTCTCAAAGGTAATCTGTTCCTACATGCCTGATGAAAATGGGCAGCTGTGTGGAGAAAAGAAACCTAAATGAATGCCTTCAGTGAGAGACAGGCTGCCACTTGAGCTTAACTGTATTTTTAGCTCAGAGAAAAAGAGCATGAACACAGTAAGAAACTAGGCTACGTAGGTTCTACAAGTTTAGAACAGTTAGAACTGTTTCCCTTTTGTAGCAAAGAGAGATCCCCAAACTTTTTTTTATTTTGATCCTCCTCTCCAGATTTGAATCAGTTCTGCAATTTGAAATATTAACATAGGCCCTTCCCAAACTCAGTAGGAAACTCTTCTTCAATTTCCTCATGTTTTTAGGAAGGAAGACACTAGCTGAGGAAAAATTATACCACTGGAATAAACTTCCTTAGGTTTCTCAGTTAACCATATAATGAAACTGAGTGCTTATGTGATAAAAAGGAGTTGGCCTGAAATGGTAGCTCAGCAGTAATTCATGTGGTGCTTCTGAAATTCTCAGTTCTAATGAATCAGAGCTGCCTTTCAGTCAGGGGAAATAGAAATAGCCATGTGGCTTTGGTGTTTGGAGAGTGGGGCAGTAGACAGAGCTGAGAAAGAGCTGTGGAAGTTGTCTGCTGTAAAAACAACTAGAGATTGATGGTTACAGTCAGTTTAGGTATACCAGTTCTATGTAGAAGGCACCTTTTTTAGAAAGTTATGAATGTACAAAGACTCTGACACTATGCTATAACCCAAGTTTATAAGCTGGTGTTTGCTACTAGCATCCACTGCGGCAGTATTTACCACTTCAGGGTTGCTCTTGGTCTATACTCTGCCTTTAGGTAAAGGCTTTCACAGAAACCCACTGTGTTTCTCTGAGATATCCTTTACTCCCTCTGCTGTAGCTTCTTCCCTAAAATCTTTACATCGTTCTTTCCATGGCCTGCTCTCAGAAGGCTTGGATCCATGGCATATTTGCTGGGACTCAGGAAAAAAAGGAGAGTTTATCACTTGTGGAAGAAGGGGCAGGTGACTCAAGAAGAGTACAGGGATCTCGTTAGGTCATCCAGAGAGGAAATGAGAAAGGCAAAAGCCCAGCTAGAACGCAACCTGGCCGCTGTCGTTAAAGACAACAAAAAAATTTTTTACAAATACATTAATGACAAGAAGAGAGCCAGGGAGAATCTCCATCCTTTATTGGATGCGGGGGGGAACATTGTCACCGAGGATGAGGAAAAGGCTGAGGTACTTAATGCCTTCTTTGCCTCAGTCTTTAGCAATCAGACTAGTTACCCTCAGGGTACTCGGCGCCCTGAGCTGGAAAACAGGGACGGCGAGCAGGATGAACCCCCCATAATCCAAGAGGAAGCGGTCAACGACCTGCTACGTCATCTGGATACTCACAAGTCTATGGGGCCGGATGGGATCCACCCGAGAGTGCTGAGAGAGCTGGCGGAGGAGCTAGCCAAGCTGCTCTCCATCATCTATCAGCAGTCCTGGTTAACGGGGGAGGTCCCGGATGACGGGAGGCTGGCCAATGTGACGCCCATCTACAAGAAGGGCCGGAAGGAGGATCTGGGGAACTGCAGGCCTGTCAGCCTGACCTCGGTGCC
>NW_008825104.1:2172633-2173193 GCF_000699105.1 Pygoscelis adeliae
ACATGAGCCGACAGTGTGCCCAGGCGGCCAAGAAGGCCAACGGCATCCTGGCCTGTATCAGAAATAGTGTGGCCAGCAGGAGCAGGGAAGTGATAGTGCCCCTGTACTCAGCACTGGTGCGGCCGCACCTCGAATACTGTGTTCAGTTTTGGGCCCCTCACTACAAGAAGGACATTGAGGTGCTGGCGCGTGTCCAGAGAAGGGCAACGAGGCTGGTGAGGGGTCTGGAGAACAAGTCTTATGAGGAGCGACTGAGGGAACTGGGGTTGTTTAGCCTGGAGAAAAGGAGGCTGAGGGGAGACCTCATCGCTCTCTACAACTACCTGAAAGGAGGTTGTAGCGAGGTGGGTGTTGGTCTCTTCTCCCAAGTAACTGGCAATAGGATGAGAGGAAATGGCCTCAAGTTGTGCCAGGGGAGGTTTAGATTGGATGTGAGGAAAAATTTCTTTACTGAAAGAGTGGTTAAACATTGGAAGAGGCTGGCCAGGGAAGTGGTTGAGTCAACATCCCTGGAGGTATTTAAAAGACGGGTAGATGAGGCGCTTAGGGACATGGTTTAG
>NW_008825104.1:2173238-2180851 GCF_000699105.1 Pygoscelis adeliae
ATGATTCTATGATTCTATGATTCTATGATTCTATGATTCTATATGCAACAGGAGGAGGTTCCTGAAACTTCTGTTTTCTACTGCTTCTAGCCCTACGTGTGTTTTCAGTAGAGAATCTGGCCTATCATTACTTATTTAGTGAATTGATAAAAATAGAGGGGAAATGATTCTAAACTGTCACCCAGTTGTTTTAACAGCCACAATAAATTTGTGGGTTTTTTTTCCATTATGGTAAAATACTATTAATAGGGGAATAAGCTGTATTAACCTTTTATGCACTAAAGAAGATTAGGTGGAGCTCTTTCAAAAGCTTAATCTGTTGATTCAGCTGTTAGTGGTAGGAGGAGAAACCATGAAGCTCAAAAGTGGTTTTGCTCGTGATGCAACAGAAGAAACTTCAGAAAAAATCTTGAAGGGAAATATCTTCCAGATACACGACTTGAATACTGGAAATAATGGTGCTGGTATCATTAAGAACAGTGCTGGATTTTTACCAGGTTAATTCTTGGTTTCTTTTGAATAACCATGACAGAAACCAGTACAGAAAAATGTACAAGGCTTAAAGCTCAGATTATTGCTAGTGGATAAACAAAGGAATTAATGTTTATCTTTGTACGGGAGTGTTTTAGAAGTCAACTCTAAAACACTTCTGGGACGTTTTAAATCATTGCAAGGTACTGCTATCCTCTAAGGTAACAGATGGTCCTTCTTTTAGTGCAGGAAAGGGCTATAGGCCTTTTGATGACAGCAAAATATTGATGTAATAATAATCAATCTTCTGGTGGTCAGAATGTTTCTAAATTTTCAAAGAACATGTTTTAAACCATGTGGTTTAAAAGGTATTTTCACAAGCTGTGCAGACCATTCAGCAGTGGCATGGAAAAGCATCCCTTAAAAACCCAAAGGATGATCCTATCCCTTAAATCACGGCCAGTATTTTGCAGGAATGACACTCTGAACAGTAGAAACAGAAATCAACACCAAATACTAGGAAGGAATGTGAAGGCTCTTATCCATATTGCATGGTGGTGCCAGTTGTTACCTGCCACCTTTTAAGTTTGGCAGGTATTATTTTGTTTGGGGTCCAGTCAGCTCTACTCATAATGTCCAGTGTGAGGAGCGTTGTTTTTGAGAGTTGGTGGTTTGTGAAATGACACACAGGTAAACTCATTGCCTTTTACTATAGGCTCCTATTGAAAATTGTCTCAGCAATAATGGAAGCTTTCTGTGTTGGAAAACAGGCAAATGTCTAAGCTATCATATTAGAGTAACTTTGGAAACATCTTGCAAGATTTAATCCATAAGAGAGGCTAGAAATGGCTGAATGTTGAAATTTGCACATACATAGATTCTTTAGTGTAATGGTGCTGAGTAGTTCAATGCTTAGAAAACATTGATTTTCATTAACTATCTAATGTAGCTTTTAGAATAAAGAAAGGACAAAAAGTCAGCTTTCTTCCTGATTTGGGAATGATTGGAAAGTGGAACGGAAAGTGTCTGTTAGTTTTAGCATACTGTCGGGGTTGTTTTGTCTCCTGTAGAAGCCAAAACAGTTAGGGCAAGGCTTAGTTGTTAAAATAATGGAAGTTATTTTTACCCTCTTCTGAACTCTGCAGCTTTGAATATTGTATTTTGATGTTGTGTTTCTCAAGAAGGGCTGCACAAAATCTGCTTGGTTGGGTTCGGATACGGATTGCCTTGGTGATCTTACAGTATGTTGACTTCTGAATGCCTTCTGAATGTGATTGCAATTGCCTACAGTCCTTTCAGATCACAAGAATAACAAGTGCAACTTAGGTTTGAAATTTCTATGCAGGACAGCCTGGAGTCTTGCAAAATCTCAGCGAAACTGCTTGAAGAAGCACAGTTAAAAGGTGACACATTACCACTACGAGTGTTCTGCTTTGCTGTGGCAACTGCTCTGAAGCAGGTACAGTACCTTTTGTTTTGATTTGTGCCTGAATCTCTATAGTTTTATTGTAGTAAGATAGTCAGTGAAAGGAAGCTAACATAGAGGAAGCATAACTGATCTATGAAATAACTTCAACTACTGGAACTTTCAGGCCCCTGAAAGAGTAGAATTATAGACAACTCCCACACAAAGTAAATGTGGAAATTCTGAAATCTAAACATATGTCTTGAGGCTAATGCATGGATATTTTGTGCTAGTGACAATGCCATATAGAATATTTTTAGAAAATGAAAGAGACTTGGGCCAGCAGGTTGATGTCACCGTGGACCCAGTCCTGCAGATACTGATATTTAGTGATGGTTTCCTTTAAATAGAATTAAAATGATAATTTAAAATATTTGCACAATCACCTCTTTAAAATGTTTATCTTGGGAGGCAAACTCAAAGGCTATGATGTGTATTTCCCTACTGCCTGGGGGATGGCCTGTCTTTCTCCACAACATGTTTCTTCAGGGGGAGGTTTTCATATATGTCATGTGCCTAAGCACTCATATGAAGAGGCTCTGAGGCAGTACAGGGTGAAAGATTGAGCAGGAGAATAACAATTAGGAAATTCTAAAGTCTAGTATTTCCTCTGCCATTAATTTGTGTATACAGCTTGAGGAAATTCTGAACCTTCTCTGTTTCATGTCTAAACAGGGGTCAGAGGCACTGTAAGAGCTAGCGATTTGGTGTTGTTCACAGATTTGAATGAATGAAGTAGAACTGTTAAAATTTTCTTATGCAGTCTGTGGTCTTTTTTTATACTGTCTCTGTAAACAGAGACACTGAACAGTAGCATTATTGAAATTAATGTATTCATGTGCATGATGGCATGACAAGGCTTCTCATTGGCATTGAGGTTAAAAAACAAAATCTCTGTCTCTGAAACAACATGAAATATCCTTGATGCTGTTGCTCTATGTAAAAATCAGTTAAATATTCCTGTTTTGCAAAAAGAATGCTCCACATTACACTTAACTATTCCTTAAGCTGCATGATCTTTGACAGTGCATCTTGCTGTGAGTAAGATGTTTCTTGATCCCAAGTAACAGTGGTTGGTCTAGTAAATGTCAGTGTAACATTTACTCTTTATACAGATCAGTCGATGGCATAGATACAGTACTGTAAATGTGTATGTCCAAAAGGTTAAAAGTGGTGGGAAGGATAATACCCACATTAATGTACGCTGCACTTCATTTAAGTACTCTGACATGTGCCAAACTGAGCATGTGTGTAGATCTTTTATCTTTTAGGTGCTCTCATGCTCAGTGTTGGTTACATGCTTCCTTTCCCTGCAGATCTGAGTCAGGGAGTACTGTCTGATGTGCTAACATGGGAACTCCAGTGTGGGATGTTCCTTTCACAGGCTGGATGCCGCTTGGAGTCTGTGGGTCTTGGTGAAGGGCTTCTAGATGCTGGTTTGTGATTCATTGAAAAGTTGTGAATGACTGTTGTTTTTCTTGAACTTTTATTGTCAAAGTGTGTCACACATGTTTAACCGTATTTTTTTATTATTTATAATTCCTTCCTAGAATGATATAGCGCAAGCCAAATTTTATTGTTCCCAGATAATGAAAACGGAGAACAAACTATACAATAATCTTAAAGTAAGTATGCTTGCTTTGTATTAGAATCTTGCAGAGAAGTATGCTATACTGGACAAGAAACTCCCACGTGCAAAGTAACAGAAGGCCAGCTTCTTAGTAGCACAGGCGTGTATCAGTACTGTTGCTGAGCTTGTTTTTGAGCCAACAGACAATTTCTGTCAGTTGGATGAGTTACATTCTGAATTGTTAACACCCTACCCCATTTTTTAAAATCGCTTCCTACCATAGATGAGAATGGAAAGTAGACCAGTTCTACATCCGTGAGTATAGACCTGTGAACAATTTCTAATTATGACATTGTGACTTTTTGTTTTCTTGCTACAAGGGATTTAAAAAAACACAGCTCTAAGTAAATGCCTTCCTTAGCTGTGCTCTGGCACTGAAGCTCTGCACTTCAGGCCTCCTTCAGCCCTATGAACTGTAACCACATAGGTACATACAACAATTTTTGTCTTTAATTGCATGGTCTGCAACCTGAGAGAAAGTCTACTGCATGTGCCCTGTAAGTGACCTGTCTAACCTATGGAAAAAAACCACTTTATTCAAGAACAGCTAATGCAGCTCCATCAGAGGAGCTCTGCCTCCAGGACCACCCTTCCTTTCCAGGTCCCAGCTGCAAAAAAACACCAAACCTCTGTGGAAATTGATCATTCTCTCTGCTTTCTTCATGATTAATGCATTTTTATCAGCGCACTATCTAGGAATGTATTTTGTCCTGCTTTGCTTCATGTCTTCCCCAAACACTTTTTTTAAAATTTGCATTCTGATGATAAGTACTATTGTGTGGTGTGGTTTTGTTTTGTTTTTAAGGTTCTTGTCCAGCTCAGATCTGGTTCGCTTGAAGAAGTAATAAAGACATTAGAGGCAGCAGTGGAAGTAGATACTCCTCCCTTTGTGAAAAAAATTGAGTTTTCTGAGCAGGTGGTAAGTATACAGTAATGAGAGGAGGTCCACAGTGCTTGGCCGAGCCATGATGATGGTGGTTCGGCTACAGAACTTCAGGTGCCTGAGTTCACCCTACTGAAGTTGTTTGGGTTCTGATCCTTTCAGATGCCAAAGCAGCTGGCTGCTTTCTGTACCGTTGGACAAAGCCCTTAGCTGTCCACTTCCCTTTTTGTGTTGTGGATCTTGCTCTTAGAAGCTCAAATTTAATCTGAATGTAGATGAAGCGTTCCCTAGTGGCATTAAATAATTTAATCCCTTGCCTTCTATGCTATTTTCATTTGATGTAAAAATGAGAATAAAGTTCCTATCACAGTGATATTGTTAGGTTGGTAATATTTGCAAAGACCTGTGATGTTATACAGGGAAGTGTGATATGGGAAATAATAGCTTTTCCTATTTTACTGTAAAAAACAGCTTTTACAGTACTGATCACCAAGAAGGCTTCCTTCAGAGCACATACGTACCCCTATCAGCTTGGCAGCATTGCTGCTGCTTTTCCTGAAGCTTATTAGTGTATTCATTTTGAACATGTCTATGGAACAAGATATTTTAAGACTGTGTTAATAATTAAATAATTAGCCTTTCACTGCTGCGTAATAAGCAATTAATAACTGATATGTAAAATAACAAATACGAGGTAGAAGGGGGACGTACCTTTCAAAACATAGCCCATGCATATTAACTGCTATGTTGAAAAGAAATTCTTTTAAGCAGCATTTCATTTTGTAAGTTCATTGCAATAAATGTTGCATGTGTCAATGTTGTATTTTGGTTTTGTTTGGCAAATTTGTAACAGTCCCTAAGAAGACTAAGCATCAGTCCTAACCCATTCCTTCCACTAAAGGATCAATAACAATTTTTAAGAGATTTACTTATACTTGAGCTCATACTCCATGTGTTCTATAGTCTGACTTTTATTGATTGGTACTGTAGTGTACATTTAGTGTGATACATAATAATAATTAGAATTGTGCTGATCTGGAAGTAGATTCCAGGAAGCGATTATGTTTCTTGGGTTTAAATGAAAATAATTGTGTTTGTATGTACTATGACTGAAAATAGAACTGTACAACTTTGAGGAAGTTTTAAACCTAATAAACTCTCTCTAATAGGTATCCAGTGCATTTCCACCATTGTCTGGTGATGTATAATGTGTGCTGTGTAAAATCCTATTCTTATGAGTCATTGTGTTAGCCACATATCGTATGTTGTGTACTTTTTTCTTCTTTGAGTGATTGCATGTCTTCAGTATGGTTGACTGAGATCTTCACTTCCTGAACTGTAACAGTCTGTCATTTTCTCCTCATTAGCTGGCTACAGTCAGGGAAAAGATGGAAGAAAACCCCGACCTTTCTGCCAAATTAGGAGAGGTTTATACGAAACTACAAGCTTCAGGACGGGTAACTGTGTGCACACTGGAAGACATGCTTTTCCAGATTCCTAGTGCAAAGAAGACCCCTGCAAAGCTTTTACATCAGAAGCAATTGGGCTGTCAGGCTGCTAAACCGCTTCGGTCAAATCTGTTGTTGGAATAGTTCAATATTTGATGGCAAACTGAACTGCTGTTAGCATCTCTTAGAAGCCAGGTTAAAATAAAATGTCTTCTCCCCTCCTCTGCAGTGAGCAATTGTTTAAGTCGTTTGTGTGAAACTGCATTTTAAATACAGATCATGTAGCTTCCATGTTTCAATTTTGATGGTAAAACCAAGCCGTGACGGTGGGTATTTGTGTGTTGTTCAGAAATGGAGTGATAGAACGGTTTGAAGTTTTTCCTCAGTCACTTAAATGGGGATTTTCCTATGCTAAACGTTCTGATGGAAGTGAGCAAAATAGTATGCATATCTGACCTGACTTCTGTGGTTCATGAAAAGAAAATTCAGTCTTCATCAGATGTAATGTTCTGACTGAAAGGATAGATGCAGTCCAGAGTCTAGATAAAATAGTATGGAAGTGCTTTAGCTGTTTATTCAAATTCTGTACATCTCAAGAGAATCAGAGGAAAGCAAGCATCTTTTGTTCCCTTTAGTATCTTTTTCTTCAGAGCCAACACATTACTATGTTTTTTCATATCAAATGGAAACGCTATGGGAGGTAGCATGGTAACCAACTGGTTGTTTTTTCACTTGAAGGAGATTCCTGAACAAAAGTCAGAGTCTCAGAAAGTCGGAGTCTCAGAGTGACTGGCTCCACATACTGCTTCCTTCAAATTTTCTGATATTAAACTTCCCAGGATAATCATATCTTGATACAAATTTCCAACTAAGTCCTAACAAGTTTCTTAGAGCAAGTACAATCACTTTTTGAAACTAGAACTACATATCATCTGCGTAATTCACTCATGTGTAGAGTAAGTGATCGTAAAAACAGTACAAAGAAGCTTCATGTTGACCCAACTTTAATGACTCCCAGGCCAAATGTGGTTGGTTCTAGTAATAAAAAGATGTTCATAACTATGAGTCCGTATACCCAAAAATTTTTTCTTATTCGCCATCTGGAATAGAAGGAATTGGAAACCCTGGAGCTGAGTAGTGCAGCCCGATCTGCCCCCCGTATAACAACCAGCGCAACTAAGAAAAGGAGGCGGGTGATAGCAGTAGGCGACTCTCTTCTGAGAGGTAGGGAGGCACCCATCTGCCGACTGGACGCGCTCTCTAGAGAGCTGGGCTGCTTACCGGGGGCTCGCATCAGGGGTGTCACTGAGGGGCTACCAAGCCTCCTAACAGTCCACTGACTATTATCCGCTGCTGCTGTTTCACGTGGGCACCAGTGACACAGGCAGGAGCAGTCTGAGGACTACCAGGAAGGACTACAGAGCCCTGGGAGCGATGGTAAGGGACTCGGGAGTGCAGGTAGGTTTTTCATCAATCCTGCCGGTCAAAGGGAAGGGGTTGGAAAGGGCCAGTCGAATCTGGCGAGTCAACAAATGGTTACGGACTAGTGCCACAGCCAGGGCTTCGGCTACTTAGACCATGGGACTTGCTTTGAGAAACCTGGTCTGCTGGGGGCTGACAGGGTCCATCTGTCAGAGGAGGGGAAGAGCATCTTCGGTCATAGGCTTGCCAAGCTGGGGAAGAGGGGTTTTAACTAGAGATGCTGGGGGGGGGGGA
>NW_008825104.1:2183501-2188262 GCF_000699105.1 Pygoscelis adeliae
GGGTGGTGAAACACTGGAACAGGTTGCCCAGAGAGGTGGCGGATGCCCCATCCCTGGAAACATTCAAGGTCAGGTTGGACGGGGCTCTGAGCAACGTGATCTAGTTGAAGATGTCCCTGCCAATGGCAGGGGGGTTGGACTAGATGACTTTTAGAGGTCCCTTCCAACCCAAACTATTCTATGATTCTATAGTTCTATGATTCTATGAAACAGCTATACCTTGGCTGGCACTCAAGTACTTTTGGTTTACTTCTGCATATGAAATGATGAGCCAGTTGGTACCGAACTTAGCAGTCCTGTAAGCACAGGACTAGGTGGAGCCCAGCTTGGTACTCTCCAAGTTGGGCCACCTTCTCTCTCCTTTGGCTTCTGTTGTTTATATTTTGTCCCTCCCCTCCTCAAGCAAATGTCAGAACTCAAAGGATTCTTTCTATGAATGAATCTGTGCATGCTATGTGAAACTTTGTTGAAGCCAGTGAGTCACTGTGAAGAAATAAGAACCCATCCACGCAGGAACATGTCTTTAGCCATCAAAGCGAATGTGGCTACAGCAGGTCAGAGGTTTCCTTCTGAGGCTCCAGCACTGTAACTCGTTCACACCAATGTGTCTTGTTAATACTAAAATGCACAAAACTGTTACACAGTGGATGGAATTTCTTGCAAGTGTAAGTGAAAAATAAATTGAGGTTTGTATCAGATTTTTGTGAAATGTGTGCACACTTTTTATGAGTGGTTGCACAGGTTAAAGTACTACATACATTAGTCTAAGAACACAGCTAATTACTTGTTCTGTAATATTGTGTAGCACATAATTTCACACATAATTCAGGAGTACAGGTTTTTAAGCATTTTCCCTCAGTTGGAAATTCTTTCAACACTTCCAATACAATATGGACCCTTAAGTAGCTCCCAATCTTTTCTCCACAAATAAATTTGATACAGAATTTGTAAAGCTGCTTGCACTGTGGCAAGGATCAGTTTAAAAAAAATTAAAGGAGCAAACTACTCTTCAAGCTGCTTGGTTGGTACTGTCAGGACATCTGTTCGACGTAAAACTACATTTTTATAGGCAATAGAAGATAGTTTGACCCATTTAGCCTGTTACATAGCAAATATATAAGGTCAATTCTGTTTAATTTCCTTATTTGGCAAACTTGTACTAATTGCAAGAAGTTGATTTATCCAGGACTGAGATGCACATTTGTTTCAATGTGAATTGGTTAGGTTCCTGAGTGAGGCTGTATCCTACCTGCAACTGAAGTAATGACAACTTCTATTACAGTTGTCAGTATAGCTGATGTTTTCCATTCTTTGTTCTCTTGACTACTTGTTTCCTTGAGGCTGATTTACTCACGCTAACTATTAAGTTGACAATTTGTTTTAAAGAAACACCATTTCTTTGTCTTGAGAGAGAAGGGGGATGCCCTTAAATAAATAACAACACTTCAGTAGAAAAAGAAAGCAGGGACCTAAGAAGGACTAAAGGGTAGGTTCAAAGAAACACACAGAAAATTCAGACAATTAAACATCAGAATATTGAAGGTTGCTCTAGAAGTGTTGTAGAAGACTGGTATTATCCTCCCTTAGGATAAAAGGTAGGAGAAAAGAGCAACTTACAATATTCATGCAGCTGATGTCAAACAAAGTCTAACTTGTTTCGTACGAGTCGCACAGAGGCTTGTTAATTGCTTGTTAATCAGGAAAACTTGGATTTGAATGTGTATTTATAAATTTACCTTTTGGTGCACCAAGGTCCTGAGCACAGTGGCTTTTGTGCAGAAGAGTCTTCAGCCATGTGCTTAGTTTAGTGTATTTAGGTGTGGTTGGCTTCTGGTTTCCCAGCGCCCAAGATCAGGAAACCAAACATCTGAAGTTAAGCAAATACTTAGGGGTTTTGCTGGGTCACAGTGGCTGGAGTGTCAAGGGCTGAGTCACTAGAGAGCATTTCTTGGAGACAGTCTCAGATAATAGGATGTGCACTATATTATTGCAGCCAGTGCAATAACTATACTTTGCTTATATGGAGTTTTAATCAAGGATGAACCTTGAAATTAAAGAGAAGCCAACATTGTGAAATTTAATTAATAGATTTTTTTTTGGTGAACAGTCTGGAAAAAACAAGGCATTTGCATTTCAAAATGAATTGCTGCATTTTTTTTCTAGGTTTCACTGCAAGAGACTTCTGTAGGAAATGCTGCTTAAAGCTTAATGTAGTCAGTAGCTCAGATGAGGATCTGAGGGCTCTTTTGGGTATTGTTAGGTGGGAAGGGATTGCTGTTTATCATATTCAAATATTCTTCCTGCAGTAAAATAAAACGTAAGTTTTGTGCATGTCCTTGGACTCCAGCAGCTTTTTGGAACAGTGATCCAGGAGACAGCAGGTGGCGTTTCTTGATCGTACTTTCCTATCGACACGATTTCCAGAGATAACTTTTACGTGCAGTGTCAGTTATGTTAAGGCAGGGCAGAACGAACAGTTTGCCCTATGTTTAATACATGCCATCTTAAAATGGAAAATCCAGGCATTAGTCAGCAGCCTCGAATGGATGGTGATGGGCATAGACCGCAAACCTATAGATTTACATCATTTAATTTGAAACATACTGCATTTTTTGAAACAACTCATCTTTGCCAATGATCACAATGCAGTTTTTACAGTATTCTGTGGAAATACTAATCAATTACCTAGGAGACAGGCTGTTGATGTTAACTTCTAGTATACCAATGACAATTATAAAGGCTTACTTTGCTATACCTTTAAGAGAAAGTTGGGCACCTTTTCCAACTTGAGTTGTAAAAGCATTCATTTTTACATTCACATGGGATCTGGATTGTGTGCAGTCTTCAAAGGGCTGATATTCCTCTGCTATAGATGCTTCTGCTTTTCTCCATGGGTAATACCTCTTTCTTTTTCATATTCCTTTTCACAAGCATATGGAGTCTTTTACCAAGACTTTGCTTCCTCCGTGCTTCTCCCAAGTTAATTTTCTGCTTCAAAACAATGAAAATGAAGGTGAAAGGCTTAGTCATTGCAGGAGAGCTCAGGAATGCTTCCAGGCCTCAAGAAGAGTTTTTGTGTATTTAATGAACCTTCTACACAAGTTTGAATAACCTTTGAAACAAAGACTTGTTAGAACTTTGCAGCACTATAGGAAGTAGGGAGACCTATAGCGTATAGGGCTAGAGCTATTCAACTTTGGGTTTGCTTTTTTTTCTCTCAGGGTTGTTTCAGATTGTATCCTTTTAAAAATTTTTATTGCAAAATAAGCAGAGACTTGTTTGTTTGTTTTAAAGCTAGGTCTGTTGTGGCTGCTTACATGCCCTTGTGCTGCCACATACTCCTTAGCAAGTTTATTAAAAGTAGATGCTGCTCATACACCCCCTTCCTCCTCTGTTTCTTTTATCCTGCTGCTTATGAACAGTATTCTAAACTCAGCAAATGTCTGATTGTCTGCTACCCTTCCAGGTTACTCTTTAAGTCACCTTATTTTCATCTGATTGATAAATTTAAGCAGCAAGAGGGACTAGAAAGGCTTAAAACTACTACTGGTACTGGCCCCATGTTTTGTAATGTGAAATACAGTGCTATTTCCATATCTATCTTTGCATGTGCTATTGAAGATAGTTGGCTGAAGACCTTGGTGAGCTTTTGTTGTGTCTTTCCTCTGTCCAGTTGTCTGGACCTCCTAATAATTCCAGCAGCACATGCAGTGAAAACCTAGATAGTCTGACTTCACCTCCCCAAGCATAGATGCTGGTTTTTGCAAGTACTGATGCTCTAACTAACTACAAACCTTTCTGTATACTGTCAGGTAAGGTCAGCTCCCAAGTCCCTATGCCAAGCAGCACCTCAAAATAAATGCAGGAGCACTGATATCAGAGGTAAGTTGGGTTAGGGACCATCTGTGCAAATCAGACATATGAGATCAGAGCCAGGTGAGCCTGAACCTCGTGTCCGCATGAAGGGTAAAAGCAGTGTGACAGCGTGTGATTTTTTGGCTGGGACAGAGTTAATTTTCTTTGTAGTAGTTAGTATGGGGCTATGTTTTGGATTTGTGCTGGAAACAGTGTTGATAACACAGGGATGCTTTAGTTACTGCTGAGCAGTGCTTCTGCAGAGTCAAGGCCTCTCACACCACCCCACCAGCGAGTAGGCTGGGGGAGCACAAGAAGCTGGGAGGTGACACAGCCGGGACAGCTGACCCCAACTGACCACAGGGATACTCCGTACCATATGACGTCATGCTCAGCATATAAAGCTGGGGGAAGAAGGAGGAAGGCGGGGATGTTTGGAGTGATGGTGTTTGTCTTCCCAAGTAACGGTTACGCGTGATGGAGCCCTGCTTTGCTGGGGACGGCCGAACATCTGCCTGCCAATGGGAAGCAGTGGATGAATTCCTTGTTTTCCTTTGCTTGCATGCAAAGCTTTTGCTTTCCCTATTAAACTGTCTTTATCTCAACCCACAAATTTTACTTTTTTTTCCCTGATTCTCTCCCCCATCCCACTGAGAGGCAGGGAGTGAGCAGCTGTGTGGTGTTTAGCTGCCTGCTGGGTTGAACCACACAGATAGTTAGAGGAGACTCCCCTATGGAGGTGAAGGCAGCAATCTGACAACCAGTCTGGAATTTGTGGAGGTGCTGCCCAGGCTTATAGAATCATTAAGGTTGGAAGAGACCTCTAAGATCATCGAGTCCAACCGTCAACCCAACACCACCATGTCCACTAAACCATGTCCCTAAGCGCCTCATCTACACATCTTT
>NW_008825104.1:2188515-2188831 GCF_000699105.1 Pygoscelis adeliae
GCTCCTCATAAGGCTTGTTCTCCAGACCCCTCACCAGCCTCGTTGCCCTTCTCTGGACACGCTCTAACACCTCAATGTCCTTCTTGTAGTGAGGGGCCCAAAACTGAACACAGTATTCAAGGTGCGGCCTCAACAGTGCTGAGTACAGGGGCACTATCACTTCCCTGCTCCTGCTGGCCACACTATTTCTGATACAGGCCAGGATGCCGTTGGCCTTCTTGGCCGCCTGGGCACACTGTCGGCTCATGTTCAGCCGGCTGTCGACCAACACCCCCAGGTCCTTTTCCGCCAGGCAGCTTTCCAGCCACTCTTCCCC
>NW_008825104.1:2188991-2207946 GCF_000699105.1 Pygoscelis adeliae
GCAAACTTACTGAGGGTGCACTCGATCCCCTCATCCAGATCATTGATAAAGATATTGAACAAGACCGGCCCCAAAACTGAGCCCTGGGGAACACCGCTCGTGACCGGCCGCCAACTGGATTGAACTCCATTCACCACAACTCTCTGGGCCCGGCCGTCCAGCCAGTTTTTTACCCAGCGCAGAGTACACCTGTCTAAGCCAATGGCTTGTTCATCCTTTGGACTATTAGACCTTGCTGATGTTCCATGTAGGCACCAGTGAAGCTGCTGGGAGTAACCTGGAGTGTGTTAAGGGTGGCTACAGAGCACTGGGGATGAGGGTGAAGGGCAAGGGGGGCAAATGGTGTCTCCTCAATCTTGTCAGTGACAGGGAAAGGCCTAAGCATAAATGGACTCACCCAGGGTGTCATGGCTTGGCTGCAAGGCTGGTCACCGGCAGGGCTTTGGCTTCTGTGACCACAGTCACAGCGAGGGCTACTGAGCTGGGGTGGGGTATGCTTGACAAAGCGTGGCCATTGTGTCTTTGCAAACAGCTTCCTAACCTGTTTTTGTAGGAAACATGTAAAGCCTCCTAATGAGGAGGGCTTTACATGGGGTATGCTGGGGAGGGTTACCATAACCTGGAGAGAACTGAGTGCACAAGAGGCAGAGCAGATGTGTCTGGAGACAGCATGATGGGAGGTTCTCACACTTCCCCTGTAAAAGCAGCACAACTTGGGACCCATCTCAAATGCCTGTACACAAATCTGTGTAGCATGAGGAACAAGCAGGAGGACAGTCTATGTACAGCTGCAGACCTAAGACCTCATTAGGATCGTGGTGATGTGGTGGGATAGCTCTCATGACTAGAGTGCTGCAATGGAGGGATGCAGAAAAGATGGGGGGCAGAGGGGTGGGCAGGGATGGCAAAGAGGTGGAACTCTGTATAAAGGAGTTGTATGCATGGAGCTTTGCCTTGGGACAGGTGATGAGCCAGTAGTGACCTTGTGGGTAAGGATCAGAGGATAGACCAGCACAGGTGATGCTGCAGTGGGTATCTGCTACATCCCATCTGGTAAAGAAGAGGGGGCAGGTAAAGCATTCTTTAGGCAATTGGAGAAAATCTCAGTCACAGACTCTAGTACATCAGTGACTTTAATCACCCTGCTGGAAGGGCAACGTGGCTGGGCACAACTGATCCAGGAGATTCTGGAACGTATTGAAGATAATTTCTTGATGCACGTGACTGATGAACTGGTGAGGGAAGGTGCTCTGTTGGACCTGTGACTCACAAGTGAGCAACAACTGGTAGATAGTATAAAGGGCAGCAACCTTCGCTGCAGCAACAATGAGACTTGTGGAGTTTAAGATCCTGAGAGGAGTAAGCTATATCGAGGACTTCAGAAGAGTAGGTTTTAGCTTGTTCAGGGACCTGCTTGCAGGATCCTGTAGGAAACTTTCCTGGAAGGAAAGGGGCCTGGGGGACCTGGTTGATGTTCAAGGACAGCCTCCTCAGAACACAGGAATGATCCATCTCAATGTGCAAAAAGTCAAGCAAGCTGGCAAAAGGCCAGCATGGATGAACACAGAGCTCTTGGCTGAGCTCAAACATAAAAAAGGTGCACACAGAAGGTGGAAGCAGGGATAGGCTAGCCGGGAGGAATGCAAAGATGTTGCCCACGTATGTAGAAACAGAGTCAGGAAAGCCAAAGCTTAGCTGGAGTTGAAACTAGCAAGGGAGGTGAAGGATGGCAAGAAAGGTTTTTCTAAGTACATTGGAAGCAAAAGAAAGGTTAAGGAGAATGTGGGCCTACTCGTCAGTGGGGCAGGGGAACTAGTGACAAGTGACAGGGAAAAGACTGAGGTACTCTGCCTTTTTGCCACCAAGCTGGTCAGGGGAAGAGAAGCTGAGAGAAATGGGCTTGCTCAGCCTTAAGAAGAGAAGGGTCAGGGAAAACCTTATTCCTGTTTACAGCAACCTGATCAGAGGGCAAAGAGAAGGTGGAGCTGGACTCTTCTCAGAGGTACATGATGATAGGACAGGGGGCAACGGCCACAAGTTGAAACATGGGACATTCTGATCAGGTATTAGGATAAAAAAAGTTATCATGAGGGTGATCAAACCCTGGAACAGGTTGCCCAGAGAGGATGTAAAATCTCTATTCTTGGAGGTCTTCAAGACTCAACTGGACATGGCCCTAAGCATCCTGACCTGATTAGACCTGCTCTGAGCTGGGGTTTGGACTAGATGACCTTTGGAGGTTCATTCCAAACGGAACTGTACTGTTATACACCCCGGTGAGCTGCTGACTACCCTGGCTTGCATTCCCCCACTGTCCTGTGAGAAAAAAAATGCACATGAAGATTTCAAACTCCCAGCATGCCACCATGTAGCTGGCTTAGTAATCAGCTTCTACACATTTGTATAGACAAGGTTCTCTTTTTAGTCTCTTCCGTACTGAGGACGGTGATCACCCAGCTGGGGGGTTGCCTGGTCTCCATGCTCACTTGGCGTGTCAGGGTTACGAGTTACAATGAAAATTCTGGACTCAGACCTGGCCTCTCCATTGCCCCTTAGCTATCCAGAGCATAGCAGTGTGAATTTCCAAATCATATGATAATCATGTGCTGTACAAATAGGCAAGATGATAGCTAGTCTGGCTAATTCCACCCTTCAGACTGGAAATCACCAAATTTAGCTAGACGTGGTATAATAAGAACAGGGTGGCCTTGGGAACCCAATAGTCAGCAATGATCTGGTAGACATCCTGAACGGGCATGAATAGTCTTTTCACCAGTTCTTTATAGGATCTGTGTTATGTGGTCAAACTTTAATCTTTTTTGGTGTTAAACATCTCTAAAATCAAACATCCAAAATTCTTTGGGGAGGGGATTTGAAATGAGTTCAAGAACACTGTCAGATACTTTCATCTACGATGGAGTTGTAGCACATTTTTTTCCCTTTCCACAGCTTGTCTGATTAATATTGTAAAATCCAAGATTGAAAGGGATTAGATCAACATTGTGTTGCTATTTGGATTGTTCTAGACAGAACTGGTGTCCTTAGCCTCTGATTCAAATATTCAGTTGCTAGATTCTCCATTTAGACCCAGAATTATTGCTACTTCTCTGTTTTTTTTTAATATGACATACCTCCTGGTATTTTGGCTTAAGATGCCGGTACAAAGTTTTCACAGACAGCTCATGTGTATAGTCCTTTAATTTCACATACTATCAGCCTTTATTTGTCTCCTGAAACTTCACAATTTGCCAGGATAAAAGAAAATCGGCATGTCAAATGAGCTTTGCTTTACCATATCAGTAAGAACAGGCCATGAGAGCAATGGTCTTAATGTTTCTTGCTATCTTTGGAGTAATTTAAGGGGACATCTCCTTTTCACATACAATATCAAAGCAGATAATGATGTGGACTAGCACCATGTTACCAGCAGTCTGCTCTAATTTTCTTACGAAATAGCCACAGCCCTATGTGCAAGTCATACCCACTGCCTGCTTCAGGAACGAGACAGAAGAAAAAAAGTGCACTCACTTCTGTCAAACACAAAGCTTTGACTTAGCTGCTTGGGCTAATGGTATCCTTGGACAGGCAACGTGACTGTTGTTTGTCTGAAGTAGCTGGGGCTCTTTGTTCCTGGAGTCCCAAGGGGATGGGTGCTTGCAGTGACCTGCCCCTGCATCTACTTCGGCACCTACTCCAAAAAAGAAATTGTCCTCTAGTTCACATTAAAGGTGTTTTTTTCAAGGTTTTGTACTCAAGGTAGATTGTAAGATGTGCTTTTCTTGTCCAATTTCCTAAGTCCTGAGCCAGTCCTTGCTTTCAGTTTCTATGCAGTTAAGGGAAGTTTGTGGGGTCTCAGTCCCATTGACCTTTGTGAGATGCTTGAAGAGAGATTAGGACCTTGGCCATATTCAGCAGAAACTGCAACATAAAAATAAAATAGAAAATTACCCACCTCCAGCCTTGCCTGTGCTAGGTAATTCAGGCTAACTACCATGCAAGAAATTACCACATTTACTTTAGGAACAGGAAATGTCTTGTAGCAGGAGACTTGGCAGCACCAATCTTGATGGAAAATTTTAGAAAAGAATAATGGAAAAGGTAACTTAATAGTAACATTTGGAACAGCTGAGAGAGTGCAGTGTGAATTCCCAGGTAACAACTCCCTGGTAATTACTCCATCTATACCTACTTACAAGTGTTATAGCACTTCTTTCAGCTTTATGGCAGTAAATGGACCTTGCTCTGGATGGCAGGATTTTAATGATGATATTTTTGTTGCTGACTTAACCGTTAGAAAGAGTGGTCTTGCACTCCTTTCAGGCACCACGTGCTGCAGAACTGGAGCTAGAGAGTCCACCATAACTTGTTAGAACAGGAAAGGGAATAAGTTCAAAAATTCACCTTACCTAATTAAAAAAGTCCTAAGCGTACGGTCAAACATTAGCAAAATAGTTTGAGAAACTTCTCATCCTCCTTCTCTATAATACCATCACTTGGGGAGGGGTAAAGGGAAGGGAGGAAAAAAAAGGAGAAATAAAAGGCAGAGATATTGTTGAGAACTTCTTCTTTATGTTTGAAGCTTTATCAGTTCTCACATCAGAATGACAGAAAAAGAGAACTGTGATGGAGAAAGGATGATACATCTACAAAATTGCTCTAGTGGTTAAGTACTTTCAGGGGAAATTCAGACCACAGAATTTGCTCTGCTGCACTTTTACTACCCTTTGGAAGGGTTTAAGATTTGTAAGCATTGACAAACGAAAGCTTTGAAAAATGCCTCACAAAATGCTAAAAAAAGTGTATGCTTGATTTTAGAAAAGAACCTGTGGTGGCTGTTGCCCTAATGCAGCTCTCTGTGGCCAGCCACACAGCTGAAAACATCAGCATGACAAACTTCAGGCCTGAAAGTTTACACAGTATGTGCCTTTGCATGGGCAGAACTGGTCAGGCTGCAAGGCTTTTCTCACTCGAGTTGCTGTATATCTTTCTCTGCTGTGGGTATCCAAACAAAGTAGTTTGCTACCTTGAAGAATGTGATGGAAAAAGTGTGGTGCCTTGTCATATTTGCATTATCAAAGCCAGTTTCAGATTTTTTTGTTTGTTTTACATACATTTGTAACCATGTTAGTGACACCTATGTCTTGGGTTGATTTTTTTTCTTGCAGACTAATCACAGAACTGTAAAGTAACTTACACTGGGAGAGATTTCTGGAGGCCATCTTGTTCTACCCCCCATTACATATCAGCAGAGAATAACACTGAAATATTAAGTCAGAGAAAGGAAATTTGAATCCTTGCCTGTGCACTTGTAGCCATATGGGTGTAGCTCCCTTTTCTTCCAGTGAAACCAAGCTTGTTCTTTCACTTTTTATTCATTTTAAGAGCCATATATTTTCAGGTAATTGTCTTGCTTCATACCTGGTTATAGTTAGCTTTTGTTCCTGCCTACTCCTAAAATGATTATGCTCCAGACTCAGTAGAGTGTTTTAAGTATGGGCTGAGAACCTCACTGGATCAGGGCCTGTACTAGTAACTAACTTTTATTGTTTTCTTCCTAAGTAGGGATGCCTAACAATATCCTCTGACCTCCAGAGAGTGGAGCAAAGAAATGTTCTTCCATTGACAGATTATTTTAAATATCTCACTGCTGTAGCATCCTTTTATTCTACCCATAGTCTATTTCTTACCTCCTGGCTAAATATAACCAGTCACCCTCTACTACAGGTGAATCTTTCCTATCGACTAGTACACAATTCGAAGTCTCATTTATTTCATTAATGTTCTTTTTATATTTAGACTGTTCTTTTAAATACCTTTTTCTTAGGGTCAGAGTGGATGTACAACTTCCTGAACGAAATCAGGACTTCCCATGTCAATTATTTAATGAAGTACTTATATAATTAGCCACTTTTATCTCCTATAAGTCCTAGGGGTGGTGGTGGTGGTGATATTTTTCCCAAGGATATTTGTCTAAAGACCTCTTGCCAAATCCTGATGACATACCTAGAAATGCCCAGATCACGGAAGGAGTTTGCATACTGCCCAAATAGCAGCAATAAGAAGCAACATCCCAGTAAGGCTCTGATTATTCCTGTGGTGATATATGTTGTGTATAGGGCTTATAAGCAATATAGGACTTGCTGTGCTGTCTCTTCTCCCTCGCTCAGATTTGGATGTCCAAAGAGCAAGCTGTTTTTCTTCCCAAAGTGAGCTTCAGCAGTCAGATGTTTTCTGTGGTCCCAAGATGACATGTCAGTGTATGTTTCTTCTCCCTTGTACTCACATATAAAGCCAGGTGTGATTCCCCCCCTCCCCCCCCCCATTGTGTTCTGCTTGGTCCTGTTCCTTCTCTGTCATTTAGCAAGAGGTGTAACACAGTGCTCAGTTTCCCAATGAGAATATCATGCATGTTATTACAGCATTTTGCTTGCATAAATGCTTAGTCTTCCTGTTAGCTCTAGGCAATAATTTACACATGTGGTTTTTCTCTTATAAATATTCAAGGTCAGTCTTATAAATAGTGAGTCAGGCCATTAGCATCTGTTTTGAGCAAGACTGCTCATTTAATTGGTCTGGACATTTATGCAGACAGCCCGGAAGCTGCAAGTTGGAGTCGTACTGTGCTGGTCTTCTGTTTGGTTTCTTAATATTTCTTTCCTTGAACTTGCACGTTCAGAAAGGAGACCCATGAAAAGAGAGTGGTGGGGAAGAGGAAGTGAGAACTGCTTCTCCGTGTCAGAAGAAAACTACATCAGTGGGTGTTTACTTCATCAGAGCTGTTTTCCTATCCTGAGTGCAGTCACAATTCCTGATGTGAATTAGGGCAAATCAAAGAAATGAGGAAGGGTAGTAACAAATCAGCTGGTTCATAGGTAGGCCGTGAGTGTTTCCCAGCTGTTTCAACACCCATGATATCCTATTAAATAGCCCAATATGCTTCTGATTAATATATTCTTTAACAAGAAAACACATAGAAAATGACAGTAATGCTGAATAATTGAATCTGTTCCACTATGCAATGCAATAACTTAGAAAATTTCCTGTGAATGGCATGAGGGACTGCCATCTCTCTCTGATTCTGAGCACAGGTACACATATATCCTTTGTATGCTGCAGTGACCATAATCAGTAACTCATGTGAGAATGAAATCTGTTCCTTAGGACTACCTGAGATAATTTAGCCGACCTGATTCCTGAGTTGCTAGCCAGAAAGGCTGAGGGGCTAAGTAACATCTGTGTGACAGGATTATTCAATGTATTTTATATACAAATATGTACTTAGAGCCAAACTTTTGAAATTTGCCTCAGTTTTGGAGAGACTGCTTCTGGAAATTCAGGGACTGATTTTCAGATGCTCTTTCACACAGATTTTCTGTGCTGTCTGGAAGCTTAGAAAATCAGGTACAAGGTAGGGTGTCCCAGAAAGGAGGCACCTCAGACTGGATGCTTTTTGTAAAAGTGTTGTTGACAGTTTTGGCTGGTAGCTATACGGTATCTCAGTGACTTCCAGCTGTCAAATGAATTAATAGCTCCTGGCAGTCAAGTCACATGCCCACTGTAAGTGTTCTTAACCAAGCTGTTTTACTTCCAAAGCCCTTCCTTGTGCCAGAAATAGAGGTTCAGGAGGATGATGGGAAGTGATGTGATCTTGTAATTTTCCTACATGCCTTGCAAATCCAAAGATCCTGAAATCTTGACAGTTTTTAAATTCCAGCACAATTAACCTGAAAACTTCATAAAGCCCAAGGTGTTTGAATGTTTCCATAAAACATACATTTTCTTGGAATAGAACTACTTTTGTATTACAGCGTCCCAACAGGCTTCATTCAGATATGTGAAGCTCCTGGGCTTCTGTAGAAACTCAAGCCAGACCTCCACTGGTATAAATTGTTGTGTGTCACTTTGCTTTAGCTCAGCTCTGATTAATTCTGCTGTTAGAGGATTTTCCATTGGGTTCCAACACCAAGCACCCAGTCTGTAGGTTTTGTAAATGTGGTCGAAAGGGCAGCTCAGAGAATGCTGTTGGTTAGACAATAAGAAGAAACATAATGAGTGAGAATGCTTCCTGTTTCCCTAAATGACTTTAAGGGAAAAAACGAAGGTATAAAACTGAGAATATCAGACATTTTTTAAAAATGCCTTTTTGAGTAATAGAGACAATTTCAGTCCAGAAGTATAGAAAAAACTCACAGCAGTTTTGCAGTTTATTGCGCATAGCTAATTTTGGCCTTGTCTAATTCAACTTATTTTCTCCTTTGTGTAAGTGAATAAACCCCACATTTTTTGTAAGGTTTATGCCTCATCATTGGCAAGGGTATTTCGGTATGCCTTGACCTGCAAGGAAACGATTTTCCTTGTACTGATCTTTATCTATGAACATAGTTTTCTCTTTCTGTGGTGAGGCAGTATTACGACTGAGCACGCATCTTATGCTCTGCCAGGTAAGACAGGAGGCAGGGACCTTTACCTTTGTTATAGATGGATCTTTATTTTTGTGTCTCACAACTGCTGCTGCTGCCTGTAGCTGCAGCCATTCTTTATTGTTTCTTGTTCCTTTACATTTATGGAATAAACTGAGACCCGGAATTCACCATTTCTACAGCAAAACTGTGGCAAAGACGTCTTGCTAAATCTGGACCCACCTGTGTCATGTTTGTGAAGCTAGAGTGAGACTGCAATTATTTTTACTGATGGATTCCAATGTTTGAAAACTAATAAGGCCAAAGGGCTTTCTGAGAAAAGAAAATGTTCTGCTTGCATACTCCATTGAAATCCAGCTGGTGCTTTGTGCACTTCCTCTCGCTAATGATAAATGTGATACAGCTCTTCTGGCATAGAACAACTTTTTGTGTGCGTAAACTATATATTGTAGTTGTAGGCTATAAATTTCAGCAGCATGGACAGAAACTGGGCAAACACACAGAACAGTATTTTGCTGTTTCATGGGACCAGATAGTTGCACGTGCACTTTGAGGCATGGTAGATGAAATAATGTGAGATCAGCTCACAGTATTACAAAGCATTTATGGCTGGAATCAGACCTGGTAATGCAGATATCATCATGCTGAATCAGCAACAGCAGAAGGCAAATGAAGGCAAGATAAAGCAAGAACTGTTCAAGCATTGCAAAAAGAGCTGTATCTCAAAATCCCATATGTCAAATATAGAGCAACAAGTCAAGCAAACTCTATGTACATAGGAGAAAACTTCTGCAGCCAGGCATCTAGATAGCAAGTGCTAGTTATGCTGGCTATTATACAAAATAAATCCATTAATATACTGCAGAAAAAATTAATTTATTACTAGGAGATAATATTTCAACTAGGCAATATTTACTTAAAATTTACTGAGTCCATTGTGTGTGATACATAAATAAATTAAATTCCTTACATACTGTGGATGTAATGAAGTATATAGTTAATGTTTCTGATGTATTAGGAGGACAACTGCAAGTTTGTCATTGACCCCATAAGCACTGTTTACCTAAATCCAACTACTTGCCATATTTTAGGTCTTTTCAACATAGTTCTGTTCTGTGTTCAACATATGTAAGACAAAATTTTTCTTATGGATTCTTTGCAAATAAATATGACTTTTAATTCATATTGCATACCTGCTGAATTCTGTACTGCTCTTGCTGGTATTCTTACATAGAACAGGCATCTACCGGCTACACTGAACTTGCATGTACTTAAAAGATGCTCTGCTTCAACTGCACCACCATTTTTGCAACTTTGTTTGACTATGACCTTAGTTTCAGCTATCAGAAGAGATAACATTGAGGAAACACCTTGTTGTGTGAAAGGTCTTGTTCACAGAATTAAAATTTGTCTTACCATGACACTGATACAATAAAAATATGCCCTCTATCATTTTCAGCATGAGATGCTAACTCTCAAGAACTTCACAAACTATAATTCTATCAAAGTGATTGCATCTTTGGAATGGTTTCAAAGAGTAATGGAAATACACAATAATGCTGAAGTTATTTATGTATGGTTTTAAAGAAGCCCCAGAGGTCATAGTGACCTTCATCCATCCACCTCTACACATAAAAGAACAATTAGAAGAATTTTGTGGTTAAAGATATTTTCTACTCTTGACTTACAGTACACACATTACCAAATTGCTAAATAAAAACCACATATCCCATCATACTTACTAAACATGATGGAATTTTCTGTTCTGAATATGTGTTATACTGTTTTGCATTGCACCCCAAGTTTGGTATCCGTGGCTCTCAATAGCCAGAAGTCTAGTATTACCTGAACAACACTATATTTAGAAAAACTCCTGAAATGTCTGAAAAATGCCCACACGCTGCACCAACACATTACAGTGAACACAACTGAAACTTAACTTCACTAAATGCAAAATCAGAAAGTCAGTTACCTGTTCTTGCACATTCTCTCTGCAGCAGGACTGAAAATAGACCTTCATATGTCACTGTAGTTATGAAAGTTTCATCACTGAAGGAATGATGCTCCTTATGCTCTCTCTGAGATCTTACATCATGGTGTGAAAACATTAGTTTTCTAATATATTTAAGATGCTTAACCATGAAGAGTGGTGATGTGTGGCATCTGCAGCTTGTCTACGCAAGTACTGGTGTCCTCCCATGCATTTTCTACAGTGGCAACTAGAGATGCTGTAGACTCTGCAACAAAAAACTTAATCATTCCAACCACCTTCTACCAACACTTTGAATATAAAGTTTTTGAAATTTGTCCTCTTAAAATCATTCCTCTGGAGTATGTGATTGGAGGGAAGGTGGTTTCCCTGAAAATAAACAGCTATGCAAAATAAACAGTCATCCTTTGCCAATTAAGAAGCAAATATACACCAAGACACTTTGACTGACTATTTCTATTTGCCTCCACAACAGCAAATCTTGAAATTTGTCATTATATGGTGAAAAAACCTTTAAGTATTCCTGATTATGTGCCCAAATTTTGCCTTTTTTCATTTTTTTCTGGCTTCCAGGCATGCTGTTAGCTGTTTATCTATTACAACATTTAGTAAAGATCATTATGAATTATTTCACTTCTTTTTGTAGCTAGTCAATAACATACTTTTGTTACATTTCCTCCAGGTCTGGGTTTATTGTTGGCATTAGAGTGGATGGATTTCAGATCAATTTAGTTCACAAAAGCTTAGAAATGTGGGCTGGAAGGGCCACTGGTGATCATTCAGTCCAATTTCCTACGTGAAGTAAGACTATTTCTCAGACAAGTCACATCAGCCACAGCTTTTTCTAGCCAAGTCTTGAAAACCTCCATGGATTGAGAGATGTCTGTGGGCAACCTGTTCCAGAGCTGCACTAATTTTAGCTAGCAAAACCATGCTTTCTAACGCCCTTAATGTACAACCTGAACCTCCCAAGCCACCATTTCTCATCACTGTCTCTGCTACATCATCTAGCACTACCAAGAACCAGTCTGTCATCTTTGCAACTACTTTCCAAGTAGTGATAGCTAGCTGTTGTATCACCCCTTAGCCTTCTCCTCCCCAGGTTAAGAAAATCCTTCAGCCTTTCTTCACAGCATATGTGCTGCAGGCCCCCGGTCCTGTTGGTAAACCCTCCACTGGACCCTTTCTGTTTTGTCCACATCCTTCTTGAAAGGAGATGAATAAAACTGGAGGCAATATTCCAGAGCCAGCCTCACCAGCACAGAATAGTGTGTGACAATAAATTTCCTTCACTTGCTGGCTGTAGTCCTCCTAAAGTAGCCCAGCACATCAGCCAGGTTTGCCTGATGTGCAACAAGAGTGCTCTTATGTAATGTATGTAATTTATAGAAAAATGACTTTGATAGTGAGGGTTGGATTTTTTTTATAGCAAACTTTGGCACTTGCTAACTCATTTATTATTAATGTGCTTTTCCAATATACATTAATGTAATTTCCTTTACAAGTTGCACACTCTGGATCTTCTTACTTTTCCTATATGGGAGAACAATAGGAGGAAGGAGAAATATGTGTGTATTATTTAAACTGAGGAAGGGACAGGTGCAAAATTAAGTGACTTCTAGTTCAATAGCACAAAATGTTTACACAAATTCAAATGGGAACCACTTAGATATATGCTAAGAAGACATTTGCAAAAACTGATGTCATGCAAGGATAATGATACATGAGCTACTATTCTAATACTTTTACTGCAAGGTACAAGGAAGTAACTACAATATCCTGAGAAAGAATGCAATGGAGATTTGTTAGAGCATGTCAGGCATTTACGAGATTACATGGATGTCAGAGACAGGGCAAACAGCTCTGAGGTCTGATGAATCAGAGATTTGGGGCAATTATTTCACTTGGTCCCCCTAATATCACACAGCTCTTGTTAACGTTTGTAAATCTGTGTGGCTTTCCTTCATTATAGGAATGTTGCAAGGAAAAAAATGGACTATCCACACTGTTCTACATGTTTTGTAATAATAATAATTTATGTTGGGTATTCAAACATATACTTGAAATGTTCATTTGAATAATTTCAACAAAAGTTTTAATAGCAGCTTGCAAGTAGGCACTTTATTATTAGAGTGACCTGGGGCATTTTACAAAGTGTACATATTTTGTCATTATTTCTATCTTTACTTTTAAATGACAGGACTTAATTTTCAGCTAGGTTCCAGTGACTCACCACACCTAGTCTTAACTGACAGATTGGAAATATTTGCTAGCTAAACTGTTCTTTGGCAGAAAACAAAATTTTTGATGAAATTTTCCCCCGAAGATTTTCTGTCTTCCATGAAGAAGAATAAAATTTTTTGGCCAAATCATGGAATTCCTTGAAATCAGTAAAGGTTTTCTTTGTGGTCGAAGTTTATGGTATTTCAGCTGAAATGAAAGACTTGTTTTCTGAATGGTGTCTTTGCAAAGTGTCATCTATCAGCAATGAATAAACTACATCTTCTATCATACATCTTGGCTCTGCAAGCACAATACATAATTTTCTTTCTTTTCAGAGAAGGAGAGCACACAGTGCCTTCCCAGAGGCTTCAGCCAGCCAGGGATCCTGGCCAGTAAAGAAAAACAGCATTCTGACTGAAAAAACTGTTTCAAATGTGTCTGTGTTGTACCACCTAGCAGGAGCCATAAGACAGTGCAGGTCTCCTTTCACAGGCTCCTGTTCCTCCTTTCACTCATTTAAGTGAAAACTCATCTTTGAGTTTTCAGACAGTACCAGGTCAACTGAACAACAGAAACCGGAAGGTTTAACTGAGTATAAATAGCAGGGTCAAAACTACTGGCTGAAACGAAACAGGCAAAAATCAATAAATCAACATGAATCTTTAGCAGCTCTAAGGTCACTGCCACTAAGCTGACTGACTCCTATGGTGAGACGACTGCACCACACTTCGCAAGACTTTTGACATGGTCTCTCATAGTATCCTAGTACGCAAATTGGTGAGCTAGGGATTGGATACACAACTAAGTGGAAAATCGGTAGGATTGCTGGGTTGAAGGGGTTTTGTGACCTTGAGTATGAAGTCCAACTGTTGGTTCATTACTCAGTGTGTCCCTCAGGGACAGATACTGAGACCCATACTGTTTTACATCTCTGTTAATGACCTGGATGACAGGAAGTTCACCCTCAGCAAACCTGCCAATGATACCAAGCCAGGCGATGGTAGATATAGAATCATAGAATCATTAAGGTTGGAAGAGACCTCTAAGATCATCAAGTCCAACCGTCAACCCAACACCACCATGCCCACTAAACCATGTCCCTAAGCGCCTCATCTACACGTCTTTTAAAAACCTCCAGGGATGGTGACTCAACCACTTCCCTGGGCAGCCTGTTCCAATATTTAACCACTCTTTCAGTAAAGAAATTTTTCCTCACATCCAATCTAAACCTCCCCTGACACAACTTGAGGCCATTTCCTCTCATCCTATCGCCAGTTACTTGGGAGAAGAGACTGACACCCACCTCACTACAACCTCCTTTCAGGTAGTTGTAGAGAGGCGATGAGGTCTCCCCTCAGCCTCCTTTTCTCCAGGCTAAACAACCCCAGCTCCCTCAGCCGCTCCTCATAAGACTTGTTCTCCAGACCCCTCACCAGCCTCGTTGCCCTTTGTAGTGAGGGGCCCAAAACTGAACACAGACAGGACTAGAGGCAACAGGCACAAATCAGAACATTGGAATAAGAAACAATTTTCACTGGAAAATTTCCATTGCACTGGAACAGGTTTTCCTGAGAGACTGTGGAGTTTCCATTCTTGGGAGATACTCAAAACTCAACTGGTCAATGTCCTGAACCATCTGATCAAGTTGCACCCATTTTGAACAAGAAATTGGACTAGATGACTTCCACAGGTCCCTTCCAACCTCAGTTATTCTGTGATTCTCCAGTTCTACAAATATTGTGTCCTTTTCAGCTGCTGAAGTTATTAATACAACAAATCTATTTTCCTTTGTCAGTCAGACAAGTTGTAATTTCCATGGTAACAAGGGGAATTCCTCTTTCTCAGTTTTTCCTACTTGTTAGATTAATTGCCATATTTTAAGAAGACCTAACTGAAGGTGGAGGAATTCCTTATTACAACAAGGTTTTTTTTTTTTTTTTTCATCATGCTGTACTATTCAGACGGGGATTTTGGAAGACAACGTTCAGCAAATTGTCTGCATAGTGGCTGTTGGTGCCAGTAAAAAATGTGGAGAGACATTTCATCTTCTGCATGTTGCTTACTGCACAAAAGTAGCTAAAGAAAAGGAAACTACTCTCATCTGCTTTACCACAGTCTGGTTAGCAACCTCCCACATGAGAACAACCTGACTTCAAATGAGTTATTCTTGGTTTACACCATAAGAAGGCAATCTAGTTCACCATAAGAAGACAAGCTATATCTCTGGGTTTAAAACCATTAATAAGAACCAACAAATAGTTAAACGTTTAACATGTCTTGCTGTGGAGAGGAGCAAGTAGGCTTTAGATATCTACTGAAATCTCTTATTCTATTGCTCTGAATTTGTGTAGCTTTTTAACTGATTTAGAAAGATACTCAGCTTCAGCAGTGTCTGCTGTACTGTGAAATGAAGGCTTCACTAACTGCTATTTACCTTAATAGTTTTCAGATTGCATCCCACATAGCTACAAAAAGGGAAACATCAGCTATATTTACAATGTCAAGAAAGACAACATTTTTTTCCTTAAGCTTTCATCTTGTTTGCTCCCTTAAAAACACTAAAAATGAATAGAAAAGAATTTCCTGGGGAAAACTCTGAAACACTTAGATAAAATAGAAGGAAATGACAGTGAAAGAGAATGACAGGCCTGTGTGTCATGGATGGGGGTGGGAGACCTGAAATTATGAAGCAGAGGGTAAGAAGCAAAGTGTTTCTTCATAGTCAGTGGCTAAAAAGTCATGACATTATTAATCATTTGTATAGGACAAGAAATGTGCATGGCTCTGTACTGTGAAAGATAAACAAATAGATGGATCTGTCATGGGTTTACATTTTAAAGGAAGGGGAAAAGTCAAAGGAACACAGTACTGCACATGTAACCATCACAGCTTTCAAGTTTTAGAGAACAGTTGAAGTTTTTACAAGGTCGGGAGTGGCTACAGTTGAGAAACACTTTCTGAGTAACTTCTGTCAGAAAAAGCTGTTTCAAATAAACCTATTTCTCTCCTGCAAAGCTGTATTTATTTCAGTGAAAACTTCTGCAGGCAAAAAGGGTTTTACTTCGGAAAAGATTCAGATTGCGTTTTGGAATCTATTCTGAAAAAAAAAAATGTTATTTGATGTCATTAGATGATATTACATAAATAACATAAGTTGTGCTTGTAAATGTTTCTGGGCACCTGCTAACTTATGTTTCTTGCCATCACTAGCGCTTCATTTGTCTAGTGTAACATGTGACTTAGATTCGATTTATACTGAAAAATTTTGGGGAGAAGTTGGTATATATGCTACTTACCTTTATCCAGGTAAGTTGGCTGCATACTAGGAAACCAGTCTCCTTGCATAGCCAGCAGAGAAAGAGATGTAAGTGTCTTTGTCTTCTGTGATGGTGTTTCACAAGAACAGGGAGAGTAGATTTGGAGGCTGAGACAATTACTGCCCTCCATTTGCTGAAAGGGGATCCTATAAAAGCTTGAGCTTGGAAAGCATTTTTCTAAGGCAATGTGTCAAATTACTTTTTCATGACACAAATAATAAACCATCAAACTGCCACTCATTAAAGTGGATTTCAGCCAGCTTTAGGACCAACCAAGCAGCTTGCTCATGCCCCTTTCCCATTGATGAATTAAGTCAACTCTCCTATTTGATTCCTAAACTGGAGTAGCTAGGGATATGCCATGCTCCCAAGCAGCAAAGCGTTTACTAAATCACAGTGCTCGTGAGTCACATCTAAAAACCACTGCTGCTAAGAGCAAATTTGGCAGAGGGATCGCATTGTTATACCCTTCTGTTTTCTATATCATCAACTGGAGTTATTTTTTCAGAACAATGCTGAATACCTATTACATACTGCTTCAAGCATGTCAGTATATATTAATATTACACTGACCAGCCATATTTCATTGTCATGGATGTCATGAAAGGAGTCAGGGAGGTAATATTTATGTTTTAGACATAAAAGGTGAGCCTCAGGGATGTGAAACCAAATTAATTTTAAAGTAGATTAGGTAAACTGCATTTAATCCTTTTTGTATACTGTTTTTAACAACTAAATTTTTGTGTAGCTTAATTAAAATTCAAGAGGAAATTAATCAAATCAAATTCACACTACCTTAGCACCTAACAATCTAAAACTGTAAGAATGCTCCACTTTAAATGCACATCTTTATATAATTCAGATTCATCTTCTCAATTCTGATCATGTTGTCAACCTGCCAGTTGAATTCCTGCATATTCTAACTTGTTTTCTTTTAATAAATGCGACACTTCTAGGCTGGAAGATGCTGGTAACTGTCAGGGTTCATAATTTTGATGTATTGGTGATCTCAAACCTCAGTATAGCTAGCTAGTGGACTCTCATACAACCTCACTGAGAAACTAACTAAAAACCCTTTTGCTTAGCAACAAAAGAAACAGTAGAAACTGCTACCCGTCACAGACCAGCAAGGTGCTAAGGAAAGCCTGGACTGTACCAGTCAAAAAGCTTTCTCTGGGACATTTTGCAAACACAGACGATGGGTTCAGACTAGATCATAAAGGTGCATATGTGTGAGTGTGAAGTGAACCTAACAAAAATGCAGTCAAAAAAGAGCCAGGGCCAGCCAAGGAAGTACCAGGAGCATGGCCCTGGAAGAAATCCAAAGAGGGAGAGAAAGTTCTAATTTTGGACAGAATGCTGGCTTAAAAGAGATTTGATTTTCTGAACAAAGAAACTGCCTCCTGTTGTTTGTCCCTACTGTATTCAAAGAGACAGAATTCTGTGTACTTTCTTTGTAAATAGAGAGCAACACACACCCCAAATCTCAAACTCTCCAGATTTAACTTGTTTTACATCAAGAGTCTTGGCTGAAAGCAGAATTATATGCCTGGGGTACTTGATATTTGGTTCATAGCTATTGTTTTTCTAAAATTCACTGCCTTTGTTAACTCTATTCCTCAGCTTCTTTTGCACAGCTACAAGTGGGTATCAATCTTTGGCAGAAAAAAAGGTCAATTCAAGAACCTAAACACTACTCGGTTTTGCTCCTTGCATATTGTGCATTGATGTAAATAGCAGAACAATTCACCATATCTTTTTCTCCCTGCACTGCTCCCTGGTGATGCGGGGCACCCCTCCAGAAAGGCATAGAATGATAGAATCATAGAATCATTTAGGTTGGAAAAGACCTTTAAGATCATCAAGTCCAACCATAAACCTAACACTGTCAAGTCCACCACTAAACCATGTCCCTAAGCGCCACATCTACACGTCTTTTAAATCCCTCCAGGGATGGTGACTCAACCACTTCCCTGGGCAGCCTGTTCCAATATTTAACCACTCTTTCAGTAAAGAAATTTTTCCTCATGTCCAATCTAATCCTCCCCTGGCGCAACTTGAGGCCATTTCCTCTCGTCCTATTGCTTGTTACTTGGGAGAAGAGACCGACACCCACCTCGCTACAACCTCCTTTCAGGTAGTTGTAGAGAGTGATGAGGTCTCCCCTCAGCCTCCTTTTCTCCAGGCTAAACAACCCCAGCTCCCTCAGCTGCTCCTCATAAGACTTGTTCTCCAGACCCCTCACCAGCCTCGTTGCCCTTCTCTGGACACGCTCTAACACCTCAACGTCCTTCTTGTAGTGAGGGGCCCAAAACTGAACACAGTATTCGAGGTGCGGCCTCACCAGTGCCGAGTACAGGGGCACGATCACTTCCCTACTCCTGCTGGCCACACTAGTTCTGATACAGGCCAGGATGCCATTGGCCTTCTTGGCTGCCTGGGCACACTGCCGGCTCATGTTCAGCCGGCTGTCGACCAACACCCCCAGGTCCTTTTCCGCCAGGCAGCTTTCCAGCCACTCTTCCCCAAGCCTGTAGCGTTGCATGGGGTTGTTGTGGCCAAAGTGCAGGACCCGGCACTTGGCCTTGTTGAACCTCATGCAGTTGGCCTCGGCCCATCAATCCAGCCTGTCCAGGTCCCTCTGCAGAGCCTTCCTACCCTCGAGCAGATCCACACTGCCGCCCAACTTGGTGTCACCTGCAAACTTACTGAGGGGATGGTTAGCACAAGGCCTTCATTCCTGGGAGAAGCTCCGTGGGTGCTGGCCTGGGCTGTTTTCAGCCAATGTGAACCTACATCCTCCTCTGCAACACAGCAGCTTTGTGAGAATGCCCCTTGCCTGAGCTCACCTCTCAGTCTTCTGGGAAACTAGTGGAAATGATCAGCAAGAGGTGAAAGATGCTCATGGGAACCTGACTCAAAAACACCATGAAGGACACAAACATGAAGCAGCTTGGAGGGGAAGTTATTCTGCCTGAAGCATGATATTCTTCTATGAATAATCC
>NW_008825104.1:2207970-2227149 GCF_000699105.1 Pygoscelis adeliae
ACATTTCTTATCTGTCTGGCTTAGACAAATACACTGTACACCATGGATCCTACAATTGGCTATTAACAAAGTTCCAATTATTTTAATTTCCCTAAACACTTTCTTATCACTGACTTTGATTTCCAGTTACTCAACTGAACAGTATGGTAGACCTCCAACATCTACCACCTTGCTTTCAGGGTTGGAGTGTAAACCAGTCCTACAGCTACACCCATGATACAATGGTGTAACAAACAGTGAGAATGAGTAAAAAGTATGAGAGTGTGAGGGTATAAGCTGTAACAGGACATCTTTGTTTCAGTTGGAAACTAAAATATAGGCTCCCCATTTTTTTCCTCCTGCTATTCCAAGCCCCTCCTTCCCCTTCAGATAAGGAACTAAGGAGAGCCTTATACAAACCCATGGCTTGTATTGGTGCCTTGGTGTTCTTAGACGGGACAGATAGTTCTTCTAACTTGCTGTCCTTCGGGAAGAATGTTGTGCATAAGCTCAAGTGACCAGACTAACAAACCTATTGCAGGCTGATGTAGCTTTTTTTAAAGTAGGATTAAGAGTTTCCATGAGGGTGGAAAGGGAGAGGAAGAAAGTGATCTCATATAACCAGTTTAACCTGCAGATGATGAAGTCCTTTCTAATAGGTTAGCATTCTTGACAACAAGATGAATGTAATCAAACTCTGCAGTGGCACCTTGAATTCCAATTTAGACTACCACCTCCCATGGCCCATTTTATTTACCAAGGATTTCCAGATTACACATTTGCATGTGAATATGGGGTAAGTGTTGCTATAGGAGCTGTAACAGTAATTCTCTATTGCAAGAACTCCTTTCTGTCTTTACAGGCTTTGCCATGGGTAATGATGTTTTTTGCTGCTGGCTAGCACAATGAAGCTGAAGTACAGCCTTGGGTCAAGACCCATATCTTTACAGGGTCAAATTGTTCTTTATCTAGCTCAGCATCTTTGACTGCCTGCACTGCTGCTCAGGCAGAAGAAGAAGGAAGTTTGCATGTCAGGAAGATTGCTTCCTATTGCAGCATGAATAACCCAACTGGTAGCAAATTGGCTGTGTGCCATTCAAAATTGAACAGCCAAGTCAAACTGGGTCAGGTTTGTACTTTACCAGGGTAATGCTGTCTAGTCAGACACCAGCACAGGAGCATTTTCAGATCAGAGACTGCTCAGCCATGGGAGGAGGAAGAGAGAGCAAAGGAAGTTTGGCTGTCAGAAACCTTGTTTTATCTTCTATTGTAAATAGCCAACTGGCAGCTGGTCAGGCATTCAAAGTTGAAAGGTCTAGTGGCACCTGTTTTAGGTACATCCCTTCCTCAGTTAATGGGCTGAAAGCATAAGCATCAGGCAGCAGCCTCAACTGACAGCTAAAGTCATTTTCCATTTCAGCTGTGCGGTGGACTATGTTGATCTGTAAGTTCTGTGTGTATGCCCTACCTATGGCCACACAGCTCAGGTCAACATTGTCATGGCCGGTGGATGAGGCAGCCGCTGTTCTGGCTGTCAGGCCCAATCTGCTGCCCATTAAAGACAGGGAACAGACCTGGGATGCTGTTCACGCGTGCTGAACTGGCTCCATGAAGTCCTCTTTACTCTCCTATGTGTTACAATTGGTTTGTGGTAAAGTGACAGTTGGTTCTGAAAGCCTATTCAACTTTCCTGTGGATCATGGTTTTTAAATTTACCCTTTTAAAAACAACATCCCTGAGATGGCTAAAGACAAGAGAATTAAAACTTTCATTTAAAGGCGGAGAGTGCAATCACATCTGCCATAAATATGAAGCTACTATTACTGTCTTGCACAGTGAACCTTAACATGTGCTTCAGCTGCACAGTTAGGGCAGCATGCAGTTTTGCTCTATATTTTCATTTGATCTTATAGTCTGACTAACATAACCACCTGCTGCTTCTCACCTGAAGAGAGGATGTGTTAGCTGCATCTGCCTAGAAGAAAGAATAAAAAACAAGCAAAAGGAAGAAAGAGCAGAAGGGAAAAAAAGATTGCTAGAAAAGACATGGAGCACAGTCTGATGGCACTTGAGGCTAGTGATGTTATTCCTCCTCTCACAAAGGAGGACTCCACAATAGCAAAATGTATACCCTAACAGAACATTATTCAGGTTGCAAATTCAAACACCCAAAGGTTAGCAGAAGATAAAGTAGAGAAGATGTGAGGAGGAAGGTTGTGACCAGGATAGGAATGGGTTGGAGCGCTTCCATCAATGTGGAAACCAAGTGAGCTCACCCACTAAGTGAGGGATATTCGTCAGTGGGAGCAGAGAGGTGGAGAGAGGCAGTCAGGGGGTCTGGAGGGAAGAAGTCCTGTTTGGAGGACTGTTCGCTTGGAGGAAAAACTGAGGTTTTGACATGTAACTTTGCTTTAAAGTTGTAGGAAACCTGTAACAAAAAATGAGAAGAGGAGCATAAGGACTGGCTGTCCTTGTCAGATGGTTACTGGAGGTGTTATGAGAAGGGCTTGTACCCTGCAGTGGTGAAGGACCATCAGAAAATGGAGGTAGGGCTAAGTGCAAGGAGAAGCTAGAAGAAGTGAAATACACAACTGCATCTCAGTTATGACTGCATGTTTCTCCCCTGATGAGCTCTAGGGCTGGTTTTCAACAGAGCTGGCTTCTCCTGAGAGTATTCATGCTCTCCTGAAAGACATGTTTCTTAAAATAATTCCTGCCAATGCACAGAGCATGTCGAAACAAGGCTCCATCTCTCACATCCACTCAGCTTGAGCTTTATGGGAGAAAGTATAATTGCTTACTCATGGTAGTGGTGACAGATGTAGTGTAGTCCCTTTTTGTACACCTTTTGCATCTTTTTCTCCCACCAGCGGGAGGCTGACCCCAGTGCCCCAACTGTGGGCCACCGGGCAACCCTGGCAGCTGTGGTGCAGCCACTTCAGCCCTGGGAGCCGTTGGGTCCATTTGAAGCTTGTAACCCTCTAACATGGTGGGGAAAAGCCTCACGTCTCTCCTGTAAAACTGATTGCAATGGCTTGCACCCCAATAGACCAAGCTGGAAAGCTTTTGCTCAGTAACCAGTCTGTAAAATGCAGTGGCCAGGAGGTACCAGCTGAGGAGATGCCTTGGCTGGAGAGGACAGGGCTGCGGGGCAAGGGAAGTGTGTTTGCTCTGACGGCCTTGCCTCTGGGCATGCTCTGGCATAACTGATTCAGAAAGCGGCAGGAGGGTCAGTAATGTGAAAGTACAACATAACAAAAAAGCTGCAGAGTGAGGCCTGAAAAGCTACATATTTAATTAAATGTTTTTGGAGGGTTTTCAGGTTTGAACAGTGTAGGATAGCTTTCTACTTGCTGGGCAACTAGGCCTTGTCTTCATGGTGACATTGTAACGAAGCTCTAAAAAAAAAGAAATTTTAGGGATGTTTAATATACAGGTTGGAAGGTGTTTAATATTGGTAAGATTACCTATTTTTTTAATCAACCTAGATCTCCAAAATGACTATGTTGTCTTTCCCTGCTCCCCTAACTTTTTTTTGTGTGACTCATGGCAATTCAGGTTGAGATTTTAAGGTCAATATTTGAAGACTGTTGAAAACATAATTAAAATGGGGACAATCTTCTGATGTACAAGAAAATTCTCCTCTCCTTTTGACCACACTGTAATGGAGGTGCTTGAGCTGCAGAGAAGAGAAGGTGGTATATTATTTTTGGCAAAGGGATTTTTAACTGTGCACTTACAAACCCACATTTGCACAACAAGAGCAAGTCTAGGTTTGCTGACTGTTCTGCTTTATGAAACTGTTGTTTTGGGATAATATGAACGGGATAAGACCACCCTTCATATCCTGATTGGCAGGATTTTGTGCTTGCTGTCAATACAAAGGGATTTTTTTCATGCATCTTTGAAAGAACTCACATATGGAAATATCTGCATTATAAATATACTCTGGCTGACTAGACCGCTAATTCATGGGATGTAAAGGTAAAAGGGAGATCAACAATCTTTGTCCACTATGAGTGAATGTGTATGTTCCCACTGCCTGCCAATACTCACATATTCAGTCTGTAATCTGCAAAATGCAAACCCCAAAACACTGAAACAGTTTTTTAAAATTAATATAAAAATGCTTAAATCTGCATCTTGTTTAGAAGCAAGGACTAATGTGTCATACTTACAGTGCTGGCTCTTGGAAATAATACTAAGTGCACCTGGGTCTGTCGTTCTGTCTGCTTGTCTGTCACACTGGGGTATTCTTTTTTCTTTCAAGCATTTCATAAGAAAAGGATGGAAATGGCTCTGCAGCAGTGGTCTCAGAGTAGATCACCCTGAACAATTAGGGTCCCCTGTAGGAAGCTGATCAGTGGTCTATGCACCAGGGTCCTGAAGAGTTAATCAGAAAAAGTAAAATGGAAAAAAAGGAAACATTTTTTTAAAAATACAAAACGAAAAAGCAGAAGCATAAGAAAATATAATTTGCTAGTTTGCGACCATCTGTCAAAAATGCATGCAAGTAATCGCTTACACTTACTCTCCTCGGTATGCTTGATAAGATCTACACAAAAATCAGTTCTACATGGAAGCCTAAGAATGCAGAACTAAAGCCCTGGAAAAATAAACCTGAAGTATGTGATTGTAAGAAACCGAGGAAGCAGGTCAAGTCATCTGCAAGGTTATTAGACTCCTGCAATGAGACTACTGGGGCAACGGAAATGAAAAAACCCTACATTATCCAACAGGGTATGAGTAGTTGGGTGGTTTCACGCTGCACAGGGGTTGGATCTGCTAAGACAATTCAGGTAGAAGGTTCACTGACCTCACTGCTGAAATCAGGCATGTTAGTGGATGTCCTCATCAGATGTTTATTAGTAGAATGGGTGCAGCTATTTAAAATGTATTTGTCCCACAGCTGCATGTTACAGAAGAGTGGGTGGAACAGACTGCACGAGCATGCCTCATCCCCTTCAGAGTGAAATTAGGCAGGTTCACTTAACCTGGGGATGATATAATTAAAATGGACTAACTGCACTGGAGTGGGTGACATTTGCACAATCCTCTCTCATGATCCATTCTGCTGGCTGGCTGGTGGGATGGTTGCCTCCTGCAGAGTGATGCTAACAAGCATGTATGAGCTACTGTTATCGTAAGCAACCCCAGACATTTTTGTAGGAAATATTTCAGTGGCATTAGTTTTGCTGGTGTCTAGTCTCAACTGATTGCTCATGTGAAGTCTGCCTCATACAATCCTTTTAGAACTTGCAATGTAGTTAATCCCAGTTTAATAAAAACTCTAATTAGGGACAGCTTTTAATTTTTTTCCCTTAAGTAAGATCATATTTCTTTCTAAGCTCCCAGGCAGTGTTTGCATGTGCATTTATCAGACCTATGTCATCTTGGATCTGTCTGGTCTTTGTGCTGCTCTCATAGACTTCCAAGGCAGATTGTACTAGGCACAATCCTGTTTCAATTTTAGTGTAACTTTCTTCACAGCAAGACTTCACCATTGTTGTCAGTTTTCATTACATTTATATGGCTGGCTGGAGAGTTGATTCTCTCTTGTACAAATGATTTATATACTGATTCAAAAAGATCATCTTGGCCTATGAAACAAATAAAAAAGGTCAAGAGTTAGTGTTTCCAGAGAAGTCCTATAGCTTGTAGTAGAAAATGGCAAGGTCTGTAAAGAATTAAGCAGCTTGCAGAATTCCTTGGCAAGATATCACTCTGTATTGATAGATATTTTTCTGGGTTTATATCTGCCACTTATCTTGCTAAACTATATTTATTTTAGAGACAGTCCTGTGACACCTTGTCTGTCATCTTTATACTGTTCCCATCTCCGTTAATTTTATAATAGCTTTCCATAAGGTAGAAATACATTTCTTGTTTCCAAACAACTCCATCATTCTCATTTTACTGCACCCCATCTTTTAGTTGGCTAATTAGTGTCTCAATCATAACCTATTCTTTAACAATTTTCCATTCAGAACTGTAAGGGTACTTAAGTACTGAAAAAAGTACAGTAAAAACAGACAATCCCAGCTCCAAAAATACAAGCCAACATTCTCCACTGATGTAAATTGACAGAGGTCTGTTGATCAAAAATGCTCACACTATGAGAAATTTTTCAACCCAGGAAGTAATTCACTGAAAGTGAATGGTGTCTGGCTCCATCCAAAGTAAATCATTTATACAATTGGACTTGATATACAGTATTTTTTCAGACAGGGTAAACAGAATGATAGCACACCAGAAAGCTTATTCAAAAAGCGGCTGTTCTCCATTCAGCGGTTCTTTCATTGCAGGCTGATCACTAGGGAAATATATGTTGTATGATCCAACACAACATCATATCATATCTGGGAACAGCATTAGCAGTGATCCCTATTTAGGGTTTCATCATTTACAATTGCTGAAATGACTGACAGCCTGCATGTGTTTTTAGATCAGATTTTTGTATCGTGAACCAGTGGGCAAACACATTTAGCTGTATCACACTACACAAACTATAGAGTATATTAATGGGACATATTTGGCAAGAGATTGTGTGTGCAGCCTTGTTACTTAAACTAGGATATTAATCTGTTAAAGGTCTAACACACAGCAACTTGACACTGACTTGCTCTTCTCAGAGATATCCCATATCATTTGTATCTAACAAGGGTTGTTCTTCCTTTTAATGATTCACCACTTTTTGTTGTATTATCAATATTAATTTGGCTGTCTCCATGAAAATACTTTAGCTATACTGGGCCTTTCACCATTTCACTACAGGCACAGAAAAGCCCCCTGGCAACATCTGAGAGGCTCTCTTTCTTGTCTACTTCATTTCTGCTTGTTTGAAGACATAAGTGACCATTGCTCAGTTTGCAACAAAAATGAAAAGGAAATTTGTGAAAAGGACGAAACATATGTTTTTCTAAATTGTATTTTTGTGACTGGCAAAGGGGAAACTTTGCGATTTACTAATACTGAGTCACATGGAAATGAACTAGGTCACTCCCCAACATATCTTTCTTCTCCTCATGTAGAGGTAGCATATAATCTTCATCGTGGTTGTTACCTGCAATCAAAACAGAAGGGACAAGAAAGAAAATAAGAAAACAGGAAAGCAAAAAATGCTTAGTCCTGTTTCATTTAGCCTGTTACATGTATTTCTAGTGTTTGTATAAACCTTCTTCCACTTTTTAAGGTATGTACCTCTGAGAATTACAAAGTGAATATCTCTATTTTCTTTATTACTTGAGTTATTTTATAGCAAACATTCCAGTTGCTTTCTCTCTGTGCTCAAAAACAGCTTAAAATATTCTCTGTGAAGTCTGATGATGCCGATTCCATCAGGATCTCATTAAAACAAACAAATCCAAATCATCACTTAAAATTGATGCTTTCCATTAGAAAAAAAGAAACTCTGAGACTTGGAGTTCAGAGTCTTCTGCTTATTCCTTAAGTTATAAAGGTATTCCTACTTTCTTAACTTCAATCTTTAACACGTCTGGCTGGTTTTTCCTTTCTTTTTACATGATGCAGATCTTTGAAACATCTTTAAGATAAGGATTACATCTTTCTTTTTTAGCTTGTCTGAGGCCAAGTTAACAAATGCCATAATCATTCCAGAGTATTCTTTATGTCCTCCCTGCAGTCTGTAATAATAAAGTGATCTCTCTACCTCAGAGGACCTGGCAGCTCTTCTGCCTTTGTCTTCTAACTAGTCCTCCATCATTGATTTAGGCTTCCCTTTATAGGGACCACTCTTCAGTGGTTCTGAGTGAAGTATGACCTTGTCAGACCAGCCCCATCCATTTACTATATAAAATAGCTAGAATGCCAAGAACTCCAGATCCATTTCAATACAAAGTACAGCAGTTTCTCCAGTACGTATTTATTTGCTTAAATTAATACAATACTTCATACATGCTTTTACTACTGAGATAGAAAGCCAGAAACTAAATATTCACAGATAGTTGGTCCATTTTTTGAATTGGGGCTTTAAATAGGAACCCAGTGTTCTATGTGAAATAAATATACACCACATTATTTGCAAAATCTGTTAGAAGTACAAAATGTTAGCTCTGTTACATCTTGTTCAGCTAAGCAGACATGACTTATTTTCAAAACTGTTAATAATTATTAAAAACTTCTTGGAATAATAAATATAGTACTTATATTACTTCTTAACTGTACACTCATAACAGCAGAGTCCAGCAGCACCATATGAAGAGAGAAATCGGAGAATAGCTAGTAGACCAACACAGAGGTGTAAAAAGGTGGGTGCAGTAGCATTACTTGTTCCCCAGTAACTTGTTTTATAGGACACAGCACAGGATAAACTTCTATTATAATATTATCATAAAGTGTTTTATCCTTTGAGCTGCTGAACACAGAACACCTGTCTTTGCCTTCACAGGCTGGAGGCTGCCTGGCAGCCAGGAGAACTCAGGTTCACAAGGAGATGGCTGAGTCCTGGTGGCCAGACTCAAAACAGCTTGTTCCGGGGTTACTTACAACTTCACTTTCTCAGTAAATACGTTGTATTTATTTACCCTCAAGATTTACTAACCAACTTTTGACCTTTCATCCACCTACTCTGCTATGTACAGTGTCTTGCAGAATTCTCCCTGCTGCCCTTAACAGCAGAAAAGCCTCTAATTTAAGAAACCACATGCCTTCACTTGCCCAGACTCATTACGGTGTGGCCAGTTTACCTTTCCTCAGCACGGCTTCTTGAAGCATCTCCATTTGTATGAGTTTGGAAAGCATCTCGGTTGTATGCGTTTACGGCCACTCTTATTTGCTCTGATGCTCTCCAAGAGGATGAAGCTAGGCTTCATATAATAATGCAGGCAAATGGTATAGATGTGATTTAATATAGAGGTGGTGGAGACTGGGCTTTAATTTCATGTGTTACCACAAGCTGAAAACCCAAATAACAGAGAAGAGTCAAATACATTTTTTTCCACAACGTAGCAACAAGAAAGTAAACAGACTCAGATTAGGAAGGAGGAAAAAAAGAAAATGTGTCTCCCAACATCCAGGACACAGGCAATGTCTCTACAGGACTTCTGAGCCTCTGTTCAAAGCAAAACAAGGAAGCTAATCCCTGGAAAATTAGAAATGGGAAATAACTTAATTATGAGAGCAAATTTCTATAAAGCATTTTGAAACCTATTAAAAAGCAAAGGCTGTTACTGTCTGTTCCCCAAATGGTGCCAACGTAAATAGCGTGAAAATAACTTATGTTTGAAAAGCAAGGTGCTTCACAATGAAGGCTGTTATTTCACTTTTAATTTGTCCCTTGGGGCCTCTTTGTAATAAGTGTCTTAGACCCAGCTGCATTATGTTCTGCAGTAAGGAGGACTATCATCTCCTAATCTCTTTGCTTGGGTCATTTGGCACTGTCTACTTATCTCAGTAATAGTTTTGTTTGCAATTCCTCTTACTGGTGACTTACGGTTTTGGATGAATTCTTTACTATTCTAACACGAATTAGCCTTGGGTGTTTGTGAATTAGCCTAGTATGACTATGCGACTGGGCACAGTCTCAAGGCTTCATTGTAATGGAATATTCTCTGCTTTCTAGGAAAAATGTAATAAAAGGGATTCACATTACAAATTATTCCCAAATAGCATTGCCATTCTGGGGACCTCTACTACTTTCCACCTGGCTGTATGTGGCTGGCAGTTGCTTTTGCTCCAATGAGAAGTGGGATTGTAGAAGTAGATAAATTGGCTGCAGTGACTGTGTGGTTGAAAGTGTTTGGGTTAACCATTCAGACAACCCAGAACTGTTTGCAGTGATTTCCTTTCCTAAGAACACGTCTGGCACTTTCCCTTACAAGGTCTGTAAGGGAACTCTGGAGTGCATTCTTCCAGTAGACCTAATTTTTTTGGTTACGATGTTATCTACTGGGAGCTGAGCTCTCCTGAAAATGTCTCCTTTGCTTCATTTGCCTGGAGTGCTGTTGATACATAATCATTTGTCTCTTTCTTGATAAGGGTTGGCTAGCTGTCCCATAACACTCTCCAATGCATAGACAACAGAGCTTTGCAATGGAAGGGCTGCATGCCTTTCTGCTTTACCCACCAAAGTAGTGAAGGGACTTGCTACGTTCAACTCATCTGCATGATCACCATTCTAGAAATTGCAACCAGGTTCCTGATTCCTTGCTTATTCCTTTTATCATATAACTAATATGGCTGCAAAGGTGGAGTGGACTGCTCTTGAATCATGCACAGCTGGAAACTACACCACCTTGAAAGAGACATTTCTCAGTCAGTGGCTGGATCCCAGCTCTTTGCTATATATGTTCTCAAATCGGAGCTTTTGTCTGGCAGAGACAAGATATTGCCAAGAAGGTAACTGAAGGACTTGTTCCCGTTTCTGAGAGACAATCTCCTAGACCATGCCAAATTTCTACCTGATAGTTTCCCCTCTAGTCTAAGAAAGAACGCAGTTACACACATTACTCTGAAATTTTTCTGATTCTTCTGCTTGACCACAATGTCTTCCTTGAAAGAAAGATGGCTCCTTTTTCAAGAGGAGTTATCTTGCAGTGGAAGCAAGGAAGTTGAATGTATATGATAAAACAGTTCATCACTGAAAAAACATGGCTATGTACCTCTGAAATACACCTCATTTTGAAAGACATTAATTCTAGGCCTACATTCCACTTCAATTTGGTATAGCCTTTTTATTTTAAAAATGTACACCAGCTGTAGAGTTAATTACATTTAGAAGAGTCAACTCTATGTTACAGCTTCTTTATGAACAGCTTTTTCTGCTCTTCATCCAGAATCTTTATTATGCCATGTTTGAGCCCAGAAAAATGAAACCACCTTCTGCAACCTTGGACTACACAAACCCAGTTTTATATGATGAATAAGGGCTGCTGCCCTGTGAATGCTGATTAACTGGTAGGCGTAAGAATCATTAGTTCTGTAAGGTGAGTGGTTTCTTATAATTGCAGAGAGCTGCAGCTACATGACTCTAGCCTTAGCAAGCCATAAGTATATGACTATATTTAATTCTAACTTGCTATATATTGAGCATGATAGCAAGGTATTTCAAATCAAGAACTTGGCAGGTAAGTGAAGAAGGTAGTAATATTTGGAAAAGATGCACCATATATGTGGATTTTAACCTTTTGAGCTGGGATGTCAGAATGACATAGGACTAGTTAAATGACTTATTAAATCTTTATTTCCTTATAAGCAATAGGATGGTGTGGGGCTGTTTGTCGTCTACCTTGAAGATGCAAAAATCAAGGTGCTGGACAAACTATTCATGCAATTAAAGGAATGTGCTTTTAGCATCTTTGTTACAAACATATAATTGTATGGGAATCAGAGGATGAAAAGTTGTGAAAGACTTAGTAAAAACAGCTTGAGTGGAATTCTTCTGAAAGGCCTGGAGCTTACTGGTCAAGCCATGTTGATAAAGGAAAATTCCTGCCTCTGATAAGAGGAAATCCAAAAACAGTTTTCCTCTGTGAGGTACTGCTTGCCCTGTAAGGGCTCTTTTTTTGGCATACTTCTGAAATAAAATCTGATCAGACCTGTGTATTTCAAAATCATCCTTGCTAGCCAAGATAAACTGAAGAGATAAACAGCAAAATTGCATCATTTTCTCAATGAAATTACTCGTATTGTTTTATGTGTAATTACAGCCAGACTTGCAAATGCTACGCATTGCTGCTGCTCATTAGATGTATTAGTCTGAGCAGACAGTAGAACAAAATGTCAACACAGTCCATGCTATTTCACCTGAAGAATTGCTGAATACTCCCATACTGACTGAAACACAGCAAAGCACGGACATCCCTCTGACATGTGCCAGAGGAAAAGCTTCTATGACCGTAATAAATTCCAGTCCTTTCAAAGCCTGACAGAGCTACCCTTCACTATCTCACAAGACATTAGTATTTCTTCTTAATTTGTTTCCCATTTCTCATTGTAAGTGGTTGAACTAACAGTCACTTCAGTAAATGAAAGTATTCGGACTGTGTTAGTTCTGAGAGTGACAGCACTTTCATGCACACCGTGTTTAATAGTACTTTTGTTTATACTGTGAAATACTTAGTATTTTCAGATTTTTTTTGAGACATGGTTAGAAGTATTCATATATATTTAGTCAGGTAATAAATCAAACGCTAAAGTATGTTGCTTTTTGATAACTAGAAAATTGCGTATAAGTCTCTACCACCCCAGGTAAAGGAAAATAAACTTCTGTACCTACCCCATTGTCTGCTTATACATCAAATGGATAAGTATAAAAATGTTATTGTTCAATATCTATTGCATGTCTTGGTGACCTTGGACTGCTTTATTCTTTTAATGTACGTGTTTTACCTTAAATTATTTTTATTAATTTGGCTTGTTTATTTCTAAAGACTACTACAAACTTCCAGGCTTTGCTAAATTACAGTTCATGTTAAGAGCTATCTGGTTCCCATTTTCCAGCTGTTTGAAAATGTCCATTTTAAATGTCTATGAGCATTGTTTGTTTTTCCATTTTTCTTTCCAGCAATTCTTTCAAACTCTTGTTCCTGTGTTTGAAATACAAATAATCAGAGAGAGAGTGGCCAAGTCTGGCCTTTTCAAAGGATCTAAGGCTGAGGTGTTTGTTGTTTGCAAGGTCTCTCTCTCCCTGGCTCTCCTGTTTGTCTGAATTTCCTGCTCTCTTCTCCAGTCCTCCCTCACTTCGCACTTCTTCCTTCTCATTGCAGTAGGACTCTCTGAAGTCCTTCATCATGCACTCAGGCTTGCCAGACAGATCTTGAGCCACGTACAGCTTGTTGTCATCGTGGTGGTATATGTCAGGGCTATACCGTTCTGCCTCGTAGCAGTTATCTTCCTCTTCTTCCTGGCATGAGCTTCCCTTGGCACTCTCGCCATCCGAATGAAATGAGATTCCCTTCCCTTGGCTTTTCTGGGAAAGATCAAAGGGCTCTTCCTGTTCCAAGCTTCTCAAGACATTTGTCTGGGACAGAGCAATTCTTCCTCTTCCAAAACCTTGTAGTGGTTTGAGGGGAGGAGAAAAGAAACAATTTATATATAGGAAATTTTACTATGTGATACATGGTTAAAAAGCAATACATGAGGCAGCCTTCTATTTCATACCTTACCTTTGTCTTCCACCCAGATATCTCCAAGTACTTTACTGCTTACATCTCATGGCATCTCCTTTGAGACGCTGTTAAAAAAAGTACTACTGTATACACTTCACAGCCAGGTCAGGACACACAAAACATTGTGCCGTACCTGCCAGACACTTGATGAGGGAGCTAGGAATAAAAGTGAAGTGGCCTGGCCTCTTGTAAACTATTTTTGCCAGTGAACCTACCCACTTCCTCCTTCCTATTTTTTTTTAAATGAAAACATTGATCTAAAGCATCACAGGCCATAACTGAAGTCCCAGGTTTTGTACTTTTTTTTTTTTTCTCAGAGGAGTGGAAGAGATGCAAAACATGTTAATGTGTTTGTTCTATGACACTCTGGTTCAAAGTTACTACTTCAAAAATGAAAAGACAACCAAGTCTCAGCAGTCTATGACCTCCATGCTCCTTAATTTTTCCTCTTTCGTCCACTGAGAAGCCACTCATGCCACTGAAAAGCTCTATGCACTAGATAGTGCTTCAGCTTGAGGAAATAATTATAAACAAATGATGATTTTGAGCGGTACGGTATAAGTTCGAGTGTAGTCCTGGATCTGGTTTGTCTTAATATTTGTCAGAGTGTCTCCTCTCACGCTGGAAATCCAGGTGTTACCCAGGAGACATCTGTGGACTCAAATACGCTCTGAGCATCAGGATGCACCAAAGAAGATTCAGACACTGCAGGCATAGTCCATCTTAATTAAAAGAATAGTGACAGTACTGCGGTGAGGATTTCACCCAATAGCAAATATCTAATAGCAAACTTGCTTTGTTTTTATTTGGTTTGGTTTGGTTTGGTTTTTTCCCTGCTGAATTGAATCCAGTTTCTGCAGGACCTGTGCAGCCTCACTAGATACAGCTGCTACTTTGCAACAGGTTGTATTTATTAAAATGGTTAATGAGCAGGTGGCAGCCCTTACAAATTGTCTTGTGTCTGATGACCCTCAAGGGCTGCAGAATCTCTGTACACTGAAAAGCTCTTAGGCTGTCCTCAATTACAAGTAATTGTGTAACTAGCATGGTGCTGTAGGAGACTCACAGGAAAAAAAGAGCTATTTATTTCATTACTTGTTAGGATCTTTGTAAATTTTATGCCAAATATCATTAGAGTATGTGTTTTACTTACATATTAGGCTGCCCTAAAGCTTGAATTTGAGGAACACCAAGAAATCTTACCCATGAAAGAATTATTTATCCAGAAAGTCTTAATAAACAAAATCTCTTGAATACTCAAACTCTGAAAACAATCCTAATTCCCCCACTTCTTTAGATAGCATTGGCATGTGTGCACACATGAGGCTGTCTTTAGGAAGTGTATGTAGTAGGTGAGAGATAAGAAATGCTTTGCAGGGTACCCTGGGTAGTCAAAAATCCATATACTTTGAGATGGGGGAGGAGTGTCTCCTGTTCACATGCTTCTTTGTAAACTAGGTCTTGAGCTTATGGCCTTTGCCTAACGTCAGCTATGTCAACATGGTACAGAATAACCAAAGCTTCTGGACTAGAGCCATTCAGGCTTCCATTCCCATTCCAGAGTGGAATCCAAAAGTAGTGAGCAAGACCCATGAAATCTTCTGGATTTTTTGGTTCTGTCAGCTTTGAATGAATTTATGATTTATGATGTACCTCAAACATGACAGAAAAACTATAAACTCCTGACCAGATGTGTCTGGGGAAAAATGTCTGCTTGTCCATGGCTGCTAGGCTGTGGTCTGTCAGCCTCTGGGAATCAAGCCCCTTGAAACAGTAACATTTATTCAAAAATAATGGAACTACACCTTCAGTTAGGAAGATCATGTCATCCGGTCATTCCCCTGGCCAACTACATGTGCCACAGCCTCACTAAGGCTGAGTCTCCACCAGCTCGCTCCCATTTGTGTCTCGGGGTACCCACATGCTGGGAGAAGATCTGCGGTGCTGTGGATATTGCACCTCCTTACAGTGATGGATGGGGATCCCTGGGCTTAAGTACAAGAACACTTGGTATGGCTTGATAAATCCTCTGCTCTCACACTACTGACCATATTCTCCCTAACACCTGACAACAGCAACTTAGTGTGCTAAAATTATTTCCTTTGTGTTCATAAATACTGTCTCATTTTGTCTCCATCTACTCCTCCATCTCAGTCTGTACCTCTGTGTCACCAGATATCTGGTCTGAAAGGTTTCTGAGATAAGGGTCACTACCTTGGGGATCTCTGATCTGTAGCACTGGAGTAATATAGATAGTTAATAACAACCTCCTAGGCTTATGGGATTCAATCTCTTCAATAGCATTGGATCTATGGTACAAGACTGTGGATCTGTGGTACAAAGCCCATTTGGGTTTACTGATACGCATCTTCCAATCTCTCAGAATAACCGTGCTGAAAAATATTACCTTGAGAATGAAATCCTCTTTCCATGACCCCATGTTTGACTTTCATGTGCCTGGTTAGGTTCCCCTTCAAGGTGAATTTACTGGGACAGTAGAGGCACTTGAAAGGCTTACTGTCCGAGTGCAGGTGCATGTGTCCCATTAAATTATGCATTCTGTTAAATTCCTTTCCACACAGCTGTAAAAACAGTAAAAATGAAAATTATTAGTTTGAAGGGGTACTTCCAAGGAGAACATTTTAAAAGGAAATAGGACCTAGTCTTCTTAACTTGAGGCCTGGCAGCTTCTGGCTGCCATTTGTTTTTCAAAGATACCTGCAAAAATCCTACAGACAAGAATATGTGGTTGAGTCTGATCTATCTAGGGCCTTCTGCATTGCTGCCACTTTTTAATTTGGTGACTAGGACACACAGTCAAGGATTCCCCAAAAGCAGGGAATGTTGTTGTAAGGAGGGGAGAGGCTTAAGTGTGTAACCTGGAAGGCTCTTAACCGGAATGAAATTCAAAGTATAACTTTCTGCCCTGGTGAACCATTTCATTTGTAGTTTATAAATCTAGCTTTAATCAAGAACAACGCCAGGCAGAGATGGAGATACAAAATAAAACCAATGAAAGGTTTCTGTGAAACAGTCAAGCAGAATATTACTTCTCCTTAAGTGGAAATTAAATGGCTGTACATTTTGCTTAAAGCTAGAAAAAGCAATTCCTTTTTTTCTTTGTTTCTTGCTCCCCCATTTTTCTCTGATCCTCTTGTCTTCTGTTTACCAACTTCTTTGTTTCAGTGTCTCTGGTGAGTAAGCTGGAATTTAAACAGTCATGGGACTGCAAGAATGACTCAGCTTTCCCTGAAGCACATTCCTGCCAGCTCCAGCTATTGATCGTGCAAGTTTCCCTTTGATGAAACAATAAGGGTGTTTTTTTCATTGTTGTTGTTTATCTAGATGGGTCCTTTTGTAGTCTGGTCCCTTATAAATCAAATGTATTCCCAAGTCATGAGAGTTTGACATCACTATTATGGGCTTCTGGTCTTACTTGTCTTCTGGTCTTTCCTTATCAGGACTTATAATTTTATTCACATTCAAGTGGCTATTTCCATGCTCTGCAAACTTCTGTGTTTGCTTTCTACTTCATCTCCTTTTTTTGGAATGGTTTTAGACAAAGACTTTCACCATCAGATTTTATTTTTTTTATGATCTTTATTACTATATGAGCCAGAATCAGCATTACTGAGTAATTGAAATTTCTATCAAGCGGTGTACTCAACTGGGAGACAATTACTAAAAATCAATTACTGAGATTTCACCAAATTTTTGGTCTAATCTGACTTCTGATTTAATTTATTTTGGTAGTACAGAAGGTCTGCTACAGTACTTTTTGATTCAAATTCACAAAGCCATCACCTGGGATATCTGGATGAAATGTAGATAGTGGAATGATCCTTGGTGAAATAGTACTGTTTCCTTTGTATTTTAAAGCATCTCTTGAGGGAAAATGGAAGCAGTTCATTAATGGGAAAATGGAAGCAGTTCATTAATATAAAAATTTGCAGGGGTATTGTTTTTAAACAAAAACTAGAACTGAGTCAATGCTGCAAAAATGAAGAGTCTAGAAATATTCACTTGCTTTTAAAAAAATATTTGTTTCAGCTGCATAAGTTCTCTTCCGTGATTTGCTCTCTGTGATTTTGCTAAAATGAACATTCTACTGATGATAAATAAATTTATCACCAAAGTGTTCACCAAGATGGGGGGGGGGGGGGGGGAAAAGGCCCAGAAAAGTAAGATATCTGATTCCAAGGGGCATCCATCCACGTAGGAAAGAAGACTGTCTCTTGTTTGCATTCAAAGAAAGATAGTACAGCTAATGAATTATATTCAGGGAAATGAATGCACCAAAAAACCACTCAGAAGGTGCTGGGAGGAAACAAAGAGGAGAAGCACTGATGAGCACAGAAAATTTGCAAGGAAGAACAGCAGCTGATTGTATCTTGACAGCTGCTGGAACGACCTATGACATATCAATATTTCTCTGGCTACAAGAATGCCAATAATAATATGTCTCTAATACCTCTTAGCAGAAGGCTTCTGGTTATTTGCTTGTACTGTGGCTGATCTGTATTCTCACCAGCTTTTGCTTTCTGATAGCTAGGTCTTTACTTCTCTATCTAAACTGGTAATCAGGGAAAATCAGGTTGAACAGGTGAATGGCTAGAGTACTTCATACAAATCTATATTTTTATAAGGTATTGAGTATTAAAATGGGTCTAGTAGAAGCATTTACTTTGTTTCTGTCAAGGCAACATTTATTTCTCTTTCTTCATAATGAAACGACAGGAGACTTCGTAAAGGATAGTCCCTTACAGCATAAAAGTTTTGTGTCGCTGAATAAAGCGGGTAGGTTTTCCATTTCCCAAAGTCACGCACAGTCTTAGGGATGTGCAATGTGTTCTTGTCCTGAAATCTCCTCTGGGGATATTAGGAAATGGTACTAGAGTGGAGAGGTGTGGCAGGAAAATGAAAGAAATGCAGATATGAAAATTGTTTTTCGGAATGATGGCTCTGTGTGGCATGGTCTCTGGGTAACCTATCCTTTTCAAAAGGCACAAGACGACTTTCAGATGAATGTCTGTGATCCAGAGGGTGAAGGAAACAGGTTTTGGGCTCACGTGCTGAAGACAGCAACTCAGAGCTAGCTGGGGTTCACAACTGGTGCTTAAAGAACAGCCTGAGTCTGCAGACCAAACTAGGAAGGTGTACAAGATTTTCGCTCTCTGTACAAAGCAGGGGTGTGAGCACTGATGAACAGAGTGTGAAAGATGACCCTGAGCGAGTTGAATGGGAGGGAGCTCCAGCAGAACTCACCACAGAGCACCTTAGCACCCAGGGAGATGCAAAGCTCATGCAAGAGATCTTGGAACAACATGGTTTACTTGTGGACCTTTTGTTGGTCTGTCTGCTTTAGGCAAAATAAAATTCAAGCCCTGAAGAGAAAGACCTCAGCTGCAAGCGTGCTGAACACACTTTGTTGCACTGGTTGGTGAAATCGACTTCAGTACAGTTTCCTAGAAAAGCTGAATTAGTTCAACACTAGATTTTGTCCTCCTAAGCCACCACATGAGGTATCACCCTTCTAGATTTGTCAGTCTGTTTTGTTTCTTCCCAAAGTACTTATCTCTCACATTTTGGTTTTGACTCCTGATCTAAACCCATGATTTTAGATGGGAAAAAAGTAGAGTTCAAATCATCTGCTGAGAAGTGTATTTGACTGGGCTGGGGAAAACTTCATTGCATTCTTTATTGGAGGTCTGAAACATTGCTGACTTCAGCATTAAAAGCAACTGTAAATTTCATAGACACTTCCTCTACAAATCAGAATTAGCACTATTGCACCAGTTGGTGCAACTCCTTCAGAACTCTTCAGTGTTGTTTTTTTTAAACAGAAACAAGGCAGCACAGGCTCAGGCCTTTAAATGCTACAGAGAAGTTCACTCTTCAGAGAAAAATCAAACACAGATCCCGGCTGCAGCTGGATGAGGAAACAGAAGGGACAACTATTTGCTACTCCCTCTCTTCAGATAGTCTGTGCTTAGCTGTGATTAGACACATAGGAAAGCCTCATGTTTTCTTTTGCTGTGAGAAAAAGGTAAAGAAAATCATTGCATGTGGTGAA